>NW_026638277.1:22500-37782 GCF_028554395.1 Pezoporus wallicus
TTCTCCTCCTCTCCCCTCCCCTCCCCTCCTCTCCTCCCTGCTCCTCCCCTCCGGTCTCCTCTCCTCATCTCCCCGCTCCTATCTGCTCCCCTCCCAGCTTCTCTTCTCCTCTCATCTCCCCTCCCCTACTCTCCTCTCCGCTCCCCTCGTCTCCTCACCTCCCCATCCTCTCCTCTCCTCCCCTTCCTCTCTTCTCATCCGCGATCCTCTCCTCTCCTCCCTGCTGCTTTACTCCTTTCTCCTTTCCTCTGCTCTCCTCTCTGATTCTCTCCTCCCCTCCCCTACCATCACCTCACTTCTCCTGTCCTCTTCCGTCTCCTCCTCTCTTTTCCTCCCCCCTCCTGTCTTCTCCTCTACTTTCCCCCTCTTCTCTCCCCTCATCTCCTTTCGGCTCGTCTCTTCTGGTCTCCTCCTTTCTGGCCTCCTTCTCCTTTCCCTTCCCCTTCCCATCTCTCCTCTCCTTTCCTCCCCGCTCCTCTCTTCTCCTTTCCTACCCCTCCTGTCCTCTCCCCTCTTCTCTTCTCCCACCACTCCTGTCCTCTCCCCTCTTCTCCTCTCCTCTCTTCTCCTCTCGTCTCCCTCCCCTGCGCTCCTCTCCTCTGTTTTTCTCGCTTCTCCTTACCTTTCTTCTCCTCACCTGTCTTCTCCTCTCCTTTCTTCACCATTCTTCTTCTCTCCTATCTTCTCCCCTCTTCTCCTCTCCTCACCCATCCCCTCCCCTCCCCACCTCTCCTCCCGGCTCCTGTCCTCTCCTTGTTGTATTCAAATGGACTTTTAGGTCTGAAAGCAAGGAGCGAGTGCTATGCTGGTGGCACCAATGCAAAGCTCACTGTGAGATGGAGCTCCAACACCAGCTTTCTGTCCTAGCTCTTTGTAGAAGCAGAACCAAATGTTCCTGCTATACTCTGCCACTGTACGTTCGAGAGTGACAACAGGAGATTTTGGATTCAAATGGGCTTTTAAGTGGGAAAGCAAGGAGCGAAAGCAAAGCTGGAGGAAGCACCGGACTTTTAGGTATGAAAGCGAGGAGTGACAACAATGCAGGAGGCACTGTTGCAAAGCTCACTGTGAGCTGAAGAGGCCCAGCACAAGCTTTCCTCCGGGCTCTTTGGCTGTTGGAGCAGAGGCCAAACGTTCATGCTCTGCTCACTCTGCTACTGCTCAGCCGAGAGCGAACACAAGAGTGGTTGCACTCAAATGGACTTTTAGGTCTGAAAGCGAGGAGTGACAGCAATTCGGGGTGCGCCAATGCAAATCTCACTGTTAGCTGAAGAGACCCAGCACCAGCTTTCTGTCCTGGCTCTTCAGCTTTGAGAGAAGAGGCCAAACGTTCCTGCTCTACTAACTCTTCTGCTGCTCAGCCGAGAGAGGGCACTGGAGATGTTGTATTGAAATGCACTTTTAGGTGGGAAAGCAAGGAGCGACAGCAGTGAGGTTGGCACCGTTGCAAAGCTCAATGTGAGCTGACGATGCCCAGCACCAACTTTCCTGCCTCGCTCTTTGTCTGTGGGAGCAGAGGACAAACATTCATGCTCTACTCACTCTGCTGCTGGGCAGCCGAGAATCACCAACAGAGAGGTTGGATTCAAATGGATTTTTAGGCGTGGAAGTGAGGAGCAACAACAATTCGGGTGGCACCGTTGCAAAGCTCACTGTGAGCTGAAGAGGTTCTGAAAAAGTATTCCCTCCTAGCTTTTTTGGCTGTGGGAGCAGAGGGCAAACATTCATACTCTACTAACTCTTCTGATGCTCAGCTGAGAGCAACCACGGGAAAGGTTTGTTTCAAATGGACTTTTAGCTGGGAAAGCGAGGAGCGACAGCAGTATGGGTGGCATCGTTGCAAAGCTCACTGTGTGCCGAATATGCCAAGCACCAAAGTTCTATTTTTTTTTGTTGCCTGTGGAGCATAGGCCAAACTTCCGTCCTCTACGCACTCTGCTGCTGTGCAGCTGAGATCGACCACCAGAGAGCTTGGATTCAAATGGACATTTAGTTTGGAAAGCAAGGAGCAAAAGCAATGTGGGCGGCACTATTGCAAAGCTCACTGTGTGTTGAAGATGCCAAGCACCATCTCTTCCTCCTGCCTCTTCGGCTGTGCGAGCAGAGGCCAAATGTTCATGCTCTACTCACACTGCTGCTGCACAGCCAAGAGCGACCCCCGAAGAGGCTGGATTCAAATGGACGTTTAAGTTGTAAAGCGAAGAGCGACAGCAATGCGGGTGGCACCGTTGCAAAGTTCACTCTTGTTGAAGATGCCAAGCTCCAGCTTTCTATCCTGTCTCTTCAGCGGTCTGAGCAGAGGCCAAAAGTTCGTGCTTTACTCTGTCTGCTGCTGGGCAGCTGCGATGACCGCTGTAGAGGTTGGATTCAAATGGACTTTTAGGAGGGAAAGCGAGGAGCGACGGCGATGCGGTTGGCACTGTTGCAAAGCTAACTGTGTGCTGAAGATGCCAAGCACCAGCTTTCTTGCCTGGTTCTTCGACCGGTGGAGAAGAGGCCAAACATTCCTGCACTACACAGTCAGGTTCTGGTCTGCTCAGAGCGACCACCGGCAAGGTCGGATTCAAATGGACTTTCAGGTGGGAAAGCGAGGAGCAAAGCCAATGCGAGTGGCACTGTTGCAAAGCTCAGTGAGTGTTGAAGATGCCAGGCCCCATTTTTTCATCCTGGTTCTTTGGCTGTGGAAGCAGAGGCCAAACGTTCATGCTCTTCTCAGTCTGATGCTGGGCAGGCGAGAGTGAGCTCCAGAGAGGTTTTATTCAAATGGACTTTTAGCTGGGCAAGAGAAGAGCGACAGCAGTGTGGGTAGCACCGTTGGAAAGCTTCACTATTTCCTGAAGATGCTAAGCACCGGTTGTCTAACCTGGTTCTTTGGCTGTGGGAGCAGAGGCCAAACGTTTGTGCTCTACACACTCTGCTGCTGAGCAGGCGAGATCAACTACCGGAGATGTTGCATCTAAATGGACTTTTAGCTGGGAAAGCGAGGAGCGACAGCAATGCGGGTGACACTGTTTCAAAGCTCACTGTGTATTGAATAATGCAAGTGCCAGCTTTCTGTCCTGGGTCTTCAGCTGTGGGATAAGAGGCCACACATTCATGCTCTACTTGCTCTGCAGCTGCACAGCCGAGAGCGAGCACCGGAGAGGTTGGCTTCAAATGGATTTCTAGGTGTGAAAGCGAGCTGCCGCAGCAATGAGGGTGACACCGTTGCAAAGCTCACTGTGAGCTGAAGAGGCCCAGCTACAGCTTTCATGCCTGGCTATTCCGCTGTGCGAAGAGAGGCCAAAAGCTTGTGCTCTGCTCTGCTTCTGGGAAGCCAAGAACGACCACTGAAGAGGCTTGATTCAAATGGACTTTAGTTGGAAAAAGGGGAGCGAAATCAATTCTTGTTTCACAGCTGCAAAGCTCACTGTGTGTTGATTATGACGAGCACCAGCTTTCTATCCTGGTTCTTTGGCTGTGGGAGCAGAGGCCCCATGTTTGTGCTCTACCTACTCTGCTGCTGGACAGCATAGGGCAACCACTGGAGAGGATGCATTCAAATGGACTTTCTGGTGGGAAAGCGAGGAGTGACAGCAATGCGGGTAGCACTGTTTCAAAACTCATTGAAGCTGAAAGGGGCGCAGCATCAGCTTTCCATCCTGGCTCTTTGGGTGTGGGAGAAGAGGCAAAACATTCATGCTCTACTCACTCTTCTGCTGCTCAGCAGAGAGCGACCACCGGAGAGGTTGGATTCAAATGGACATTTAGGTGGGAAAGAGAGGAGCGACAGCAATGCGGGTGCACTGTTGCAAATCTCCCTGTGTGTTGAAGATGCCAAGCACTTGCTTTCTCTCCTGGCTCTTTGAGTGTGGGAGCAGAGGAGAAACTTTCATGCTCTATTCACTCTGCTGCTGGTCAGCCGAGAGTTGGCTCCAAAGAGTTTGGTTTCCAATGGACTTTTAGGTGGGAAAGCGAGGAGCAAGAGCAATGCGGATGGCACCGTTGCAAAGCTCACTGTGTGTTGAATATGCCCAGCATCAGCTTTCTGGACTGGTTCTTCTTCTGTGGGTGAGGGGCCAAACATTCATGCTCTACTAAATCTGGTGGTATTTAGCCGAGAGCTGGCAACAGAGAAGTGGGATTCAAATGGACTTTTAGGTGTGAAAGCGAAGAGTGAAAACAATGCAGGTAGCACTGTTGCAAAGCTCGCCTGTGAGCTAAAGTGGCCTGGCACCCGCTTTCCCTCCTGGCTCTTCTACTGTGGGAGCAGAGGCCAAACGTTCATGCTCTACTCAGTCTGCTGCTGGGCAGGCGAGAGCGAGCACCAGAGAGGTTGGATTCAAATGGACTTTTTGGTGGGAAAGCGAGGATTGACTGCAGTGCGGGTGGCACCGTTGCAAAGTTAGCTGTGAACTGAAGAAAATCAGCATCAGCTTTCTGTCCTGGCTCTTTGGCTGTGGGATCAAATGCCAAACCTTCATGCTCTGCTCACTCTGCCTCTTTGTAGCCTCATAGGGCCCTGAATTAATAACCGAATGTTAAACCTACGTTATTCTTCAGATTATCTTCAATCTCTTTAGTTAACAATAATTATTTGTCTAAAAGTGCAGCTGGTATTTAATGTAAACTTGTGTAAGAAAAGAAAGAACATCCAATTAGGGTACCTGGTGGTCAAAGTTTCCACTTGCAACAACATACATCTAGTTAAGTCCCAGCTGAGACTGGAACTGCGGTTTGAGCCGAAGCCAGGGGACTAGTGAGCATGCGTGCAAGATGGAGGTGAAAAGTTCAAGAGTGAGGAAGACTCATTTACTTCTTCTTGAGACCCCTGCCCACAGTCACCAGGAGGCACTGTGCAGGCGTGAAAGTATATTTGGCTCATTATAATATGAAGCGGAGAAAGGATATGAATATGTATAGGCGTGTTGTGCAACCTATTGCATATGTAACTTAGAGAATAAATGTAGAGGGAAAACGACGCTGAGGTGTGCATGCCTTTAGAAGAACTATCCCCGATACGCCACAGCTGAATAAAGCATACCTAGTTTAAAACTTTAACAAGTTGTGGAGTCAATCCACATATCAATTTGGAGAGCCAGCCAGGAGACCTCTGTTAGCTGCAGGACTGGCTAAGGAGCTGATATCCTAGGTGTCGTGGTTTAAGCCCAGTCAGGTAACTTGTTCACTCACTCCCAGTGGGTGGTGCCGAGCTGACAACAATCGAGGTCCGTGTCCGTCTCCCCCCCCCCCCCGCACCGGGGCTCTCCCCTTCCCCGCTTCCTACGGGTTGAGACAAGAACAGTCCAGCAACAAATCACCACCGCTACTATCAGCTAAAACAATGATAAGGGAAAATAACAAGGGAAGAGAATACGATACCACTGGCCAAGAAAGCGAGTTCCACCCGGAAGCCCCTGTCCTTCTGGGTAACTCCCCGTTACCCCCCCCACCCCGGGCATGACATGCTGTGGTATGGAATACCTCCCCAGCTAGCCCGGGTCAGGCGCCCCGTCTCTGCTTCCTCACAGCTTCCCCTCCTCCCTGGCAGAGCATGAGCCTCACAGAGTCCTTGGTCAGGGTAAACATCACTTAGCAACAACCGAAAACATCGGCTTCACCAACACTGTTCTCAAGCTAGAAGTCAAAACACAGCACTGCACCAGTTAACACAAAGGAAAAACATGACTGCTACTGCTGAACCCAGGACATTATCCACCCCTTATTCCATACCATTCACGTCGTGCTCAGATCCCACATTTTCAATACACCATCGCTCTCCCACATATATACCTCCATATACACACAGACCAAGAGGAAAAAATCATTTTCTTAGTGCATGGACCAATCCCTATAATGCTGCCGAGTCCATTCGGCCCATGATGTTCAAAGTTCCTTCTCTGTTGGGATGATGGCTGGAGGGAAGTCAGGGCCAGTCGCTGGTGACCTGGAGACATCTAGTTGATGGGCTATAAAAGCATTACACAGCAGGCAACAGCATACAATTGAGTTCACTGGCTGTTTTCCCCTAAAATCAAATCCCCTTGAGGTATACATCGGACTTCCCCATCTTCCCGCATTACCCACCAAGTATATCCAGGTCCCTGAGCAAAAGCAATCCCATGAGTGGGTTTGCCTTTACCTGAAGCAGGAATAACCCAGACTGTCTTCCCCAGCAAATTCTTCATATGCACCACGGGAAATTTGTCCCCCTCTACAATATGTAAAAGTTCTGACTGGGCTGGGCCGGCCCTGTTGGCAGATCCTCTGGTGTTGACCAACCAGGTGGCCTTTGGTAAATGTGTATCCCAAAGCTTGAAAGTTCCCCCACCCATTGCTCTCAGTGTAGTTTTTAACAGCCCATTGTACCGTTCGATTTTCCCAGAGGCTGGTGCATGGTAGGGGATGTGATATACCCACTCAATGCCATGCTCTTTGGCCCAAATATCTATAAGGTTATTCCAGAAATGAGTCCCATTGTCTGACTCAATTCTTTCTGGGGTGCCGTGTCGCCACAAAATCTGTTTCTCAAGGCCCAGGATGGTGTTCAGGGCAGTGGCATGGGGCACAGCATATGTTTCCAGCCACCCGGTGGTTGCTTCCACCATGGCAAGCACATTGCGCTTGCCTTGGCGGGTTGGTGGCAGTGTGATGTAGTCAATCTGCCAGGCCACCCCATATTTATACTTCAACCATCATCCTCCATACCAAAGAGGCTTTAACCGCTTGGCAAATTGACTCGATTCACCCTCTCCGTCAGCAGTTTCTGCAACTTGTCGTCCAGGACTCCATACGGCTGCCTTCCATCTCCGATGCTTTCCCACCATATGGCAAGAGCCATCAGTAAACAAGGCATACTGCTTTTCACTTTCTGACAGTTTATTATATGGTGGGGCCTCTTCAGCGCGCATCACCTCCTCCTCTGGTGACATTCCGAAATCTTTGCCCTCTGGCCAGTCCATGATGACTTCTAGAATGCCTGGACGACTGGGATTTCCTATTCGAGTTCGTTGTGTAATTAGTGCAGCCCATTTACTCCATGTAGCATCAGTTGCATGATGTGTAGAGGAGACCCTGCCTTTGAACATCCAGCCCAGCACGGGCAGCCGGGGTGCCAGGAGGAGCTGTGCTTCAGTGCCAATCACTTCCGAAGCAGCTCGAACCCCTTCATAGGCTGCCAGTATCTCTTTCTCAGTTGGGGTATAGCTGGCCTCAGATCCTTTATATCCCCGACTCTAATAGGACAGTTGATAGTTGCGGTGGTGATTTGTGTACATTGGTTGCTGGACTGTTCTTGTCTCAACCCGTGGGAGTTGCATTCTTTCGATCCTCCTCCCCGTTCCTCCGGGAGTGGGGGAGAACCCCGGTAGGGGGGGGACACGGACCTCGATTGTTGTCAGCTCGGCACCACTCACTGGGAGTGAGTGAACAAGTTACCTGACTGGGTTTAAACCACGACACTTTGTAACAGTAGCAATGGAAAATTACTGAGGTGCATGATACATAGAGAAAAAAAAATCGAGTACAGCTAGAGAACATACTGAGAATTCTCACAAGATAAGTTGTAATAGTTGACTTAGTTGTAAGAAAAACAGTCTAGAAGAACAGGACACAGGGATAAGGAGTATATGGGAACCGCAGGTGTCCAGGTTGGGCTACAGTTAAACTAACTGCTAAGTAGGAGGATAGGAGGATTATTATGTCTCTGGTGCTAACGAACCAATTAAACTAGTATGAGCATCGACTGTGCGTGCTTCAAAGGCTGCCAGAAGTGATGAAGATTGTTGGAAGAAGTAAATGACCCTCAGAGACCACCACCACAATTCTGTACACATGCTGGGAACTTTCTGGAAAATTATGTAATCCGTACGTAGCCTCATGAATACGTATGTATGCCCAGTGGCTATAAAAGGACAGCTTGTATTTCAATTGGGGGACACACGTTTGGAGGAGCTATCCCCCGTGTCTCCCGGCGCCGCAATAAAGAGTAAGTATTCTTGTCAGCTTGCAAGCTTCGTTGGCAGGTTTGCTCCTGGAGTTTTCTCTGAATCATGAGTTATTTGCTGAGTTATGTATTGCTTAATTTTGGGCACGGAAAGTAAGTTATTACATCAGTTAGGTGCTGTAGTTGGGAGAACTAGTGCCTGGGTTTAGACACAAGTGAGAAAGGCTTAAATGGCAGAGAAATTTAGTAAGAATCCAGCTGTGCTGATACTTGGCACCAGATGTAGCAACCTGAACTATCTAATCACGGTGTGCTTAGTCCCCATGCACTTGTACTGATCTTGCTTTTCTATTGATGTGGTGTTATAGCTGACTAGTCTGGCAGTGATGCGTGTTTGGGTTTCGCTTGCCTTATGTGCTGAGGGGAAAACACTTTACTTGTCAAGGTTTAAAACAACCCCAGCCTTGTCTTTGCACTCTTCAGAAACACTCATTTGATCTTGACTGTTTCTTAACAGGCATGTGGCATTGTTCCGACCATCTTGAAGGAATACCTGGATCTGACCTCACTGTTTCTGATACTGGATTACAGAGAGACTTCAGAGTGCACCTGCAGCTGAGGCAAACGTGGGTAGCATTTAGTAAGTGCCCTTTCAACTTGGTATCTGTTAATAGATATTCAGGAGCTTCAGTCGCTGTCTTGCTACAGTTTCTACCTTGGTCAATCTCCTCCTCTACATATGCTGCTCACAGAAGGAAGCACAATTCTCTTTATGCTTTTACTGAAAGGCTACTAGTGTATGTGTAAGGGGCCATAATGCAGTCGCAGTCGTGATGAGAGTCCCTGTGTTACTAGCAATCTGCTTGCTCTGTAGCAATTTCTTGCTATTTCTAACTCTTTTTTGCCTTTTCCTAACTTGGTTTAACCCATTTTTGGCCATTTCTAACCCTTTTATGCCCATTTCTAACCCATTTTAAGGTTTTTTGGGGGGCTATTTCTAAACAATTCATGGACATTTCTGTTTCATATTTGCCCATTTCTTACCAGTTTTGAGCCTTTTTTGGCTATTTCTAAACAATTGATGTCCACTTCTATCTTATTCTTGCCTGTTTCTTACCAGTTTTAAGCCTCTTTTGGCTACTTCTAAACAATTGGCAATTTTGAACCGATTTTGTCTTTTTTTTGCTATTTCTAAACAATTGATGGCCACTTCTATCTTATTTTTGCCCACTTCTTACCCTTTTTAAGTCTTTTATTGCAATTCCTAAAGAATTCATGGCCATTTCTAGCCTGGTTTCAGCTTTTCTTAGCTATTTCTTAACTGGCTTGAGCTATTTCTAACCTTTATTTTTTCCCAATTCTAACTGTTTTTAAGCCGTTATGGCCATTTCCAAACCGTTCTTGTCCTGTTCTTACCAATTTCTTTCTAACCCTTTTTTTTCCTTTTCTGACTTGGTTTGAAACATTTTCATCCATTTCTAACCCCTTTTAACTCCTTTGTGCTATTTCTATACAATTTACGGTCATTTCTATCTTATCTTTGCCCATTTCTTACCAGTTTTAAGCCATTTTTGGCTATTTCTGAACAGTTTCTTGCCATTTCTAGCCTGTTTTAGGCTTTTCTTAGCTGTTTCTAAACTGGCTTTGATACGCGGATTGACTCCACAACTTGTTAAAGTTGTAAAGTAGGTATGGTTTATTCAGCTGAGGCACGTGGGGGCTAGTTCCTCCAAAGGCATGCTCACCCCAGCGTCGTTTTCCCTCTACATTTATTCTCTGAAGTGTTGCATATGCAATAGGTTACACAACACGCCTATACATATTCATATCCTTTTCCCGCTTCATCAGGCCCATCGGGTCTACGAACAGGTAAAATAGGGGTGTTAAAATCAGACTGGCACTCCTTTAGCATTCTTAATTGTAGGCAATTACTGTGCGAATTCCTTCCCTATCTTCCATGTTCAGAGGGCATTGTTTAATCCTGACTGGCTGTTTTCCCTCCTTGAGCCTAATCTGTATTGGGGGTGCATTTTTGGACCTTCAAGGTATGTTTGCAGTCCATACCCCTGGAAATACCTGATCCAGTATATCTTCCCTGACTTCTTCATTGACATGGTTAGTAACCAAAACTAAGTTTAGCATCTTTATATATTGCTGGTCATTTATTTTTAAAGTGATCTCGCCTCCTTTGAAAATAATAGTCGCTTCTAAATGTTCTAATAAATCTCTCCCCAAAAGAGCTTTTGGGGAGTTAGGCATATACAAGAATTTATGAATGCCCCATTGCTTTTTCAATTGATAAGCCTTTTCATTTTGGCCAGTCGTCCCTTTTACCATAATATAATCATCCCCCAAAGACATTAAAGCTTTGTTTAAAACTGAATGCGTTGCATCCGTATCAACTAAAAATTCCACTTCTTTTTCTTTGTCTTCATTATAACCAGTGGATCTGTTAGGGAAGATTCCCCCGGTCCCCATCAGTCTAGTTCCAATTCAGTTACCAGAGCCACCCCATGGCCCGCCCCCGTTGTTTTCCTTTTCTTTTTTCTTTTTCTCATAGCTGCTCACCCTGCTCTGCAAGGGCTGCAGATGTCTGCCTGTGCAACAGCACTTCTGGTTTAACTCTTTCTTAACTCTGAATGTGAATCTGCTCCTTGTTGCCAGTGACAACAATCTCCTCTTCCTTATCAATATCTGATAGGACAGATACAGAGTGTGCTCCTCTCAGAGCTACTTGTGATATATAATTTTCCTACCTATCTTTCTGATTACAGTATCACACTATCACAGTATGCTAGAGATTGGAAGGGACCTCAAAAGATCATCTAGTCCAATCCCCCTGCCGGAGCAGGAACACCTAGATAATGTTACACAGGAATGCGTCCAGGCGGGTTTTGAATGTCTCCAGGGAAGGAGACTCCACAACCTCCCTGGGCAGCCTGTTCCAGTGTTCCGTCACCCTCACCGAGAAGAAGTTTCTTCTCAAGTTTAAGTGGAACATCTTGTGTTCCAGTTTGTACCCATTACCCCTTGTCCTATCATTGTTTGCCACTGAGTAGAGCCTGGCTCCATCCTCGTGACACTCCCCCTTTATATATTTATAGACACTAATAAGGTCACCCCTCAGTCTCCTCTTCTCTAAACTATAGAGACCCAGCTCCCTCAGTCTTTCCTCATAAGGGAGATGCTCCACTCCCTTAATCATCTTCGTTGCCCCGCGCTGGACTCTCTCCAGCAGGTCCCTGTCCTTCTTGAACTGAGGGGCCCAGAACTGGACATCCAGATGCGGTCTCACCAGGGCAGAGTAGAGGGGAAGGAGGACCTCTCTCGACCTAGTAACCACCCCCCTTCTAATACACCCCAGGATGCCATTGGCCTTCTTAGCCACAAGTGCACAGTGTTGGCTCATGGTCATCCTGTCGTCCACTAGGACCCCCAGGTCCCTCTCCCCTACACTGCTCTCTAACAGGTCGTTCCCCAACTTAGACTGGAACCTGGGCTTGCTCCTGCCCAGATGCAGGACTCTACACTTTCCCTTGTTATACTTCATCAAGTTATTCCCTGCCCAACTCTCCAGCCTGTCCAGGTCTCGCTGGATGGAAGCACAGCCTTCTGGCGTGTCAGCCACTCCTCCCAGCTTAGTGTCATCAGCAAGTTTGCTGATAGTACACTCAATTCCCTCATCTAAATCGTTGATGAATATATTAAATAATACCGGTCCCAGTACTGACCCTTGAGGCACTCCACTAGTTACAGGCCTCCAACTAGACTCTGCCCCATAGACTACAACTCTCTGGCTTCTCTCCTTCAGCCAGTTCACAGTCCACCTCACTACCTGATCACCCAGACCACACTTCCTCAATTTAGCTGTGAGGATGCTGTGGGAGACTGTGTCAAATGCTTTGCTGAAGTCAAGGTAGACCACATCCACCGCTCTGCCATCATCCATCCACCGTGTTATTTCCTCATAAAAGGCTAAGAGATTGGTCAAGCATGATTTCCCCTTGGTGAAGCCATGTTGACTGCCCCTCATAACCCTCTTATCCTTGATATGCCTTAAGATGGCACCAAGGATAAGGTGTTCCATCACTTTCCCAGGGATGGAGGTGAGGCTGACCGGTCTCTAGTTACCCGGGTCCTCCTTCTTGCCCTTTTTGAAGACTGGAGTGACATTTGCTTTCCTCCAGTCCTCAGGCACCTTTCCCGTTTCCCAAGACTTGGTAAAGATGATGGAGAGTGGTCTAGCAATGACTTCTGCCAGTTCCCTCAGCACCCGTGGGTGCATCCCATCTGGACCCATGGATTTATGGATGTCCAGATTGCTCAACTGGTCTCTAACCCATTCCTCATCGACTAAGGCAAACCGCTCCGTTGACCTGACTTCATCTAAGGTCTCAGGGGTACAGGGCTCTTCAGGACTGCCTGCAGCAGAGTAGACAGAGACAAAGAAGGCATTCAGTAACTCTGCCATCTCTGTATCTTCTGTCACCAGGGCACCCATCCCGTTCATCAGTGGGCCTACATTGTCTCTGGTGTTAGTTTTGTCTGCCATGTATTTGAAAAAGCTCCTTTTGCTGTCCTTGACCCTTCTCGCCAGGTTTAATTCTAAGGAGGCCTTAGTCCTCCTAGCTGCCTTCCTACATCCTCTAGCAGCAGCCTTATATTCCTCCCAAGTGGCCAGCCCCTCCTTCCATGACCTGTAAACTCTCCTCTTCCACTTGAGCATACCCAGCAATTCCCTATTTAGCCACGCAGGTCTCCTGGCCCTCTTCCTTGACTTCCTACATGTCGGGATGCTCTGATCTTGAGCTCGGAAAAAGCAATCCTTGAATGTCAACCAACTATCTTGGGCCCCTTTACCTTCAAACAGCCTTGCCCATGGGATTTCCCCCAGCAATTGCTTGAAAAGGCCAAAGTTTGCCCTGCTAAAGTCCAGGGTTGCAATTCTACTTGGTATTCTACTAGTCCTACCACACAAGATCCTGAACTCCACCATCTCGTGGTCGCTGCAACCAAGGCAGCCCTCAACCCTTACTGCTTCAACCAGATCCTCCTTGTTATTGAGGATGAGATCCAACAGCGCTCCTCTCCTGGTTGGCTCCTCCACCATTTGCAGGAGGAAGTTATCATCCATACACTGGAGGAACCTCCTGGACTACGGCTGGGTTGCTGAGTGGTCCTTCCAGCAAACATCAGGGAAGTTAAAATCCCCCACGACGACCACGGCCTGTGACTGTGAGGCCGCTCTCAGCTGCCAGTAGAAGGCCTCGTCAACTTCCTCACCCTGGTCTGGTGGTCTGTAACAGACACCCACAACAGTATCGCCCCTGCCAGCCTGCCCCTTAATTCTCACCCTGGACAGAACTCGGTGCATTGTAGTTGCTCCCATACATAAAGAGCAACCCCACCACCCCGCCTGGCTGGCCTGTCTTTCCTGAAAAGGACATAGCCCTCCATGACTATATTCCAGTCATGTGAGCTGTCCCACCATGTCTCTGTAATTGCCACCAGATCATAGTCTCCTGACCTAACACAGGTTTCCAACTCCTCCTGCTTATTTCCCATGCTGCCCGCATTGGTGTACAGACATTCCAGGGAGCGAGCTGAGCACACTGATTTCACCCTAGGATTATAGGAGGCCTCCCAGTCTTCATCAATTCTGGAGTGCTGCTCCACTGGGGCAAGCCCAGCTACAACCCCATCCCCCTTCGAATCTAGTTTAAAGCTCTCCAAATGAGCCCTGCTAATTCGTTCCCCAGCATCCTTTTGCCTCTGTGAGATAAACCTTTCCCACTTGTCATTGTCCAGACTGGTGCCCTATAAAACCAGCTGTTATCAAAGAATCCAAAGCCCTGCCTGTATCACCAGTCTCGAAGCCAATCATTTATGAACTGAATCTTCCCATTCCTTCCCACATCATCAGTGGAAGATGGAAGGAGTGAGGAGAAGATCACTTGAGCCCCAGACTCTTTCACCATCCGCCCCACGGCCCTGTAGTCTTTCTTCATCCCCCTCAGACTGCGGGAAGTAGCTTCCCCCCCACCTGTCTGGAAGATTAACGGATTACTGTTTTTCTAACTTTAAACATCTTTCCCCAATATCACAGGCTGAACAGCATCTCTCCAGCTTAACTTCCAGTTTTTCCCTGTCCTTTTCCAAAGCAAAAATTAAGGGATCTGGCTGAGCTATATTAATTTTGCATTCAGTCTGTCACTCTGAGTGGTTTCTTAAAGTGAAAATCATATCTTCATATATTATTTCATCCCATTTTCTTTGCCCCCTCAAAACAACATTAAATGTAACAATGTATTATAGTTCAGAGTTCCATTTTTAGACCATTTTGCCTGATCTTCCAAAGTATATAAAGGCCACCATTGGTTATAATATTTTACCAACATTTTCTTGTTTACCGAGCCCCCGGGAGACCCTCCCAGTTCTTTCCAATGTGCAAAATGCAACCTACTGGGTTTTTCTTCAGAATTCCCTTGCTTTGACTGGCTTCCATTTCAAGCAAGCTTTTACAAATCTGTATAGCCTCTCTCTCCCAGTGCTCTGTAAATCCACTAATAAAGATATGAGAGCACCTACACACAAGTTTTATGATATTCTCAGGGGGGTCAGTAAAATAATATTTCTGGATTCTGCAGATCAACTCCTCTGCTGTTGGATAATAGTTTCGTTTACAGCAAAATTTACACTGTCCTAGTATCCACAGCAGGTTTCACTGTTGAAAAGTTATTATGCACCTGTATGTGAGGCTAACACGGATAACACAGAGAGGGAACTCTTCTTAACACCCCCAATTAGCCACAGGAGAATCTAAATCACGGATACCGTGGATCAGGACTCTGCACTTGCTTCATAGCTATGCCACGTCTCAGCCACACACAGAGTTCTTGCACACAGGGATTCCATATACTCTCACACAGTGGTTCTGCTTACCCTTCTCCTGCTTCCTACACAGTCATTAGCAGGTCCGTCCTGGCTCCCAAAACCTGGGATGGGGCGAAAACCCAGACACACTCGACCCACCCTCAGGATCGCTAGCGGCCTCTCTATCGGTCGGCGAGTCCCCTGCTTGCAAGCCCTACCTGCCAAGGGGAAACTATTCTGTGCGCCAGATGTCTCTGTGCACCTTACCAGCAGCCCCGAGCCACGTGTACGACTTATAGAACCCCAAAATTACCCATATAAATTTCAAACATGCCATTTTTCCCTAGCCGGCACAGCTTGTTGTCTTCCCAAGCAGTGAGCGGACGAGGAGCGGAGATCCTCCAGGCAAATGGCCTGGGTTGCCTAGTGTCCTGGGTTCAGCAGTAGCAGTCATGTTTTTCCGTTGTGTTAACTGGTGAAGGGGA
>NW_026638278.1:0-378 GCF_028554395.1 Pezoporus wallicus
TTACAAAGGGTTGGAATTTGACAAAAACGGCTTAGAAAAGGAATGAATGGCTTTAAAAGGGTTAGAAATTGAGAAAAATGGGTTAGAAAAGGAAAAAAACTGCTTAAAAAAGATAGAAATTGAGAAAATGGGTTAGAAAAGTTAAACAAAGCAAGCATTCAAACGACTTAGAAAAGGACAAAAATGGGTTAGAAAAGGAAAAAAAAATCATTCCAAAGGGCTGGAATTTGACAAAAAAAAGGGTTAGAAAAGGGGAAAATGGCTTAAAACGGGTTAGAAATTCACAAAAATGGGTTAGAAATGGCCAAAAATGACTGAAAACAGGAAAAAATGCGGCAAAACCCAGTAAGAAAAAGAAAAAAAAGGCTTAGAACCTTT
>NW_026638279.1:0-3787 GCF_028554395.1 Pezoporus wallicus
AAAATAGGATAGAAATGGCCAGAAATGGTTTAAAAGGGGTTAGAACTTGACAAAAGTGGGTTAGGAAAGGGGAAAAATAACTTAAAAATGGTTAGAAATTGAGAAATTTGGGTTAGGAAAAGAAACCAAAAAATGCTTAAAACGACTTAGAAAATGGAAATAAAAAAAGGGTTAGTAATGGCCAAAAGTGGCTTAAAACGTTTAAGAAAGTAACAAGAATGCATAGCAAACGGGGGGAAAACTGGTTTCAATTTGATAGAAATGGGGAAAAATGGGTTAGAAATGAGCGAAAAACTCTGAAACCAGGAAAGAATTGGGCAAAAATTAGCATGGAAAAAAAAAAAAAAAGCTTAAAAGGGGTTGAAACGTGGCAAAAATAGGATAGAAACTGCCAAAAATGGATTAAAAGGGGTTAGAACTTGACAAAAGTGGGTTAGGAAAGGGGAAAAATAACTTAAAAATGGTTAGAAATTGAGAAATTTGGGTTAGGAAAAGAAACCAAAAAATGCTTAAAACGACTTAGAAAATGGAAATAAAAAAAGGGTTAGCAATGGCCAAAAGTGGCTTAAAACGTTTAAGAAAGTAACAAGAATGCATAGCAAACGGGGGAAAACCGGTTTAAATTTGATAGAAATGGGGCAAAATGGGTTAGAAATGAGGGAAAAACTCTGAAACCAGGAAAGAATTGGGCAAAAATTAGCAAGGAAAAAAAAGCTTAAAAGGGGTTGAAACGTGGCAAAAATAGGATAGAAACTGCCAAAAATGGATTAAAAGGGGTTAGAACTTGACAAAAATGGGTTAGGAAAGGGGAAAAATAACTTAAAAATGGTTAGAAATTGAGAAATTTGGGTTAGGAAAAGAAACCAAAAAATGCTTAAAACGACTTAGAAAATGGAAATAAAAAAAGGGTTAGTAATGGCCAAAAGTGGCTTAAAACGTTTAAGAAAGTAAAAAGAATGCATAGCAAACGGGGGAAAACCGGTTTAAATTTGATAGAAATGGGGAAAAATGGGTTAGAAATGAGCGAAAAACTCTGAAACCAGGAAAGAATTGGGCAAAAATTAGCAAGGAGAAAAAAAAAGCTTAAAAGGGGTTGAAACGTGGCAAAAATAGGATAGAAACTGCCAAAAATGGATTAAAAGGGGTTAGAACTTGACAAAAATGGGTTAGGAAAGGGGAAAAATAACTTAAAAATGGTTAGAAATTGAGAAATTTGGGTTAGGAAAAGAAACGAAAAAATGCTTAAAACGACTTAGAAAATGGAAATAAAAAAAGGGTTAGCAATGGCCAAAAGTGGCTTCAAATGTTTAAGAAAGTAACAAGAATGCATAGCAAACGGGGGAAAAACTGGTTTAAATTTGATAGAAATGGGGAAAAATGGGTTAGAAATGAGCGAAAAACTCTGAAACCAGGAAAGAATTGGGCAAAAATTAGCAAGAAAAAAAAAAAAAAGCTTAAAAGGGGTTGAAACGTGGCAAAAATAGGATAGAAACTGCCAAAAATGGATTAAAAGGGGTTAGAACTTGACAAAAATGGGTTAGGAAAGGGGAAAAATAACTTAAAAATGGTTAGAAATTGAGAAATTTGGGTTAGGAAAAGAAACCAAAAAATGCTTAAAACGACTTAGAAAATGGAAATAAAAAAAGGGTTAGTAATGGCCAAAAGTGGCTTAAAACTTTTAAGAAAGTAACAAGAATGCATAGCAAACGGGGGAAAAACTGGTTTAAATTTGATAGAAATGGGGAAAAATGGGTTAGAAATGAGCGAAAAACTCTGAAACCAGGAAAGAATTGGGCAAAAATTAGCAAGGAAAAAAAAAGCTTACAAGGGGTTGAAACGTGGCAAAAATAGGATAGAAACTGCCAAAAATGGATTAAAAGGGGTTAGAACTTGACAAAAATGGGTTAGGAAAGGGGAAAAATAAATTAAAAATGGTTAGAAATTGAGAAATTTGGGTTAGGAAAAGAAACCAAAAAATGCTTAAAACGACTTAGAAAATTGGAAATAAAAAAAGGGTTAGTAATGGCCAAAAGTGGCTTAAAACGTTTAAGAAAGTAACAAGAATGCATAGCAAACGGGGGAAAAACTGGTTTAAATTTGATAGAAATGGGGAAAAATGGGTTAGAAATGAGTGAAAAACTCTGAAACCAGGAAAGAATTGGGCAAAAATTAGCATGGAAAAAAAAAGCTTAAAAGGGGTTGAAACGTGGCAAAAATAGGATAGAAACTGCCAAAAATGGATTAAAAGGGGTTAGAACTTGACAAAAATGGGTTAGGAAAGGGGAAAAATAACTTAAAAATGGTTAGAAATTGAGAAATTTGGGTTAGGAAAAGAAACCAAAAAATGCTTAAAACGACTTAGAAAATGGAAATAAAAAAAGGGTTAGCAATGGCCAAAAGTGGCTTAAAACTTTTAAGAAAGTAACAAGAATGCATAGCAAACGGGGGAAAAACTGGTTTAAATTTGATAGAAATGGGGAAAAATGGGTTAGAAATGGGCGGAAAACTCTGAAACCAGGAAAGAATTGGGCAAAAATTAGCATGGAAAAAAAAAAAAAGCTTAAAAGGGGTTGAAACGTGGCAAAAATAGGATAGAAACTGCCAAAAATGGATTAAAAGGGGTTAGAACTTGACAAAAATGGGTTAGGAAAGGGGAAAAATAACTTAAAAATGGTTAGAAATTGAGAAATTTGGGTTAGGAAAAGAAACCAAAAAATGCTTAAAACGACTTAGAAAATGGAAATAAAAAAAGGGTTAGCAATGGCCAAAAGTGGCTTAAAACGTTTAAGAAAGTAACAAGAATGCATAGCAAACGGGGGAAAAACTGGTTTAAATTTGATAGAAATGGGGAAAAATGGGTTAGAAATGAGCGAAAAACTCTGAAACCAGGAAAGAATTGGGCAAAAATTAGCATGGGAAAAAAAAAAGCTTAAAAGGGGTTGAAACGTGGCAAAAATAGGATAGAAACTGCCAAAAATGGATTAAAAGGGGTTAGAACTTGACAAAAATGGGTTAGGAAAGGGGAAAAATAACTTAAAAATGGTTAGAAATTGAGAAATTTGGGTTAGGAAAAGAAACCAAAAAATGCTTAAAACGACTTAGAAAATGGAAATAAAAAAAGGGTTAGTAATGGCCAAAAGTGGCTTAAAACTTTTAAGAAAGTAACAAGAATGCATAGCAAACGAGGGAAAAACTGGTTTAAATTTGATAGAAATGGGGGAAAATGGGTTAGAAATGAGCGAAAAACTCTGAAACCAGGAAAGAATTGGGCAAAAAACAGCATGGAAAAAAAAAAAAAGCTTAAAACGGGTTGAAACGTGGCAAAAATAGAATAGAAACTGCCAAAAATGGATTAAAAGGTGTTAGAACTTGACAAAAATGGGTTAGGAAAGGGGAAAAATAACTTAAAAATGGTTAGAAATTGAGAAATTTGGGTTAGGAAAAGAAACCAAAAAATGCTTAAAAGGACTTAGAAAAGGGAAATAAAAAAAGGGTTAGCAATGGCCAAAAGGGGCTTAAAATGTTTAAGAAAGTAACAAGATTGTATAGCAAACGGGGGGAAAACTGGTTTAAATTTGATAGAAATGGGGGAAAATGGGTTAGAAATGAGCGAAAAACTCTGAAACCAGGAAAGAATTGGGCAAAAATTAGCATGGGAAAAAAAAAAAAGCTTAAAACGGGTTGAAACGTGGCAAAAATAGGATAGAAACTGCCAAAAATGGATTAAAAGGGGTTAGAACTTGACAAAAATGGGTTAGGAAAGGGGAAAAATAAATTAAAAATGGTT
>NW_026638280.1:0-37498 GCF_028554395.1 Pezoporus wallicus
GGGCCGGTTCCATCTCTTTATTGCCCCCGCCGGGGGTCACCTGCGGTGCAGGTAGAAGCCGGTGGCGCCGTGGGGGGGGGCCAGGCCCAGCTCCTGCCCCCCCGCGGTGCTGAGGAAGGCCCCGGGGCACGCGGCCGCCTCGAAGCTGTGCGTGGAGCCCCCGAAGCTCTTGTAGAAGGTGCAGGGGGAGGCCCCCGCCCCGAGCGAGAACAGCTCCAGCAGCGCCGCGTCCTGCGGGGGGGCAGCGCTGGGGCACGGCCGCGGGGACCCCCCCGGGACCGCTCCTCCGGGGGCACCGTGCGGGGGGGGGGGGGGGTGTCAGGGGTGCGGCGGCTTTGGGCTGAGCCTGATCGGGGTCCCCGGACAGGGAGGACCCAGCTCTAGGCCCCCCCCCCCAGCCCAGGGTGCCCCCAACTTGAGCAAGATTCTGCTGACCCCTAGGGGTGCCCTCACCTTGGGGTGCCCCCCCTGTGCTTGCCCTCACCTTAAAGTGGGTGCTCCACCTATGGGTGACTCAACCTTGGGGTGCTCCACCTATGGGTGCCCCCACCTTGGGGTGCGCCCCCTATGGGTGTCCTCACCTATGGGTGCTCCACCTATGGGTGCCTCAAACTTGGGGTGGTGCCCCCACCTTGGGATGCTCCCCATATGGGCGCCTTCACATGCGGGTGCTCCCCCTATGGGTGCCTCAACCTTGGGATTCCCCCTCTTGGGCTGACCCATAGCAAGGTGCCCCCCCCCGGCTGCGCCCCCCCCTCACCACGAGCTGCAGGCGGGGCTCGGGGCCGGGGGTGCAGGACAGGGCCTGGCTGCCCCCCCGGATGCCCACGATGAGGGGGCAGCGCCGGCGCTCCAGGTGCGGGTTGGGCACCGCACTGAAGATCTCTGCGGGACACGGAGGGGCCGCGTGGGCCGGGGGGGCAGCGGGCACGGCCCCCCCCACACCCCCACCCCCGGCACGCACCTTCCTGGTCGGCGCTGGCTCCCTGCAGGGGGGTGGGCACCAGGCGCCCCCCGCGCAGGCAGAGCCCGCGCTGCTCCGTGTCCCGCAGCACGAAGTGGTGGGGCCGGCCCCGGGGCAGCGGCGGTGCCGCCGAGGGCCCCGTCAGCTCCGGCGAGAGCTCTGCGGGGAGCGGGGGGGGGGCCCGGGGGGGGTCAGGGGCAGGGGGGGGGCAGGGGACATCGTGGGTGCAGGAGGGCATCACTGGAACGTGGGGCGGGGGGGCACGGGTGTGAGGGACGGGGGGACATGGGGGTGTCACGGGCGCACGGGGACATGGGGGTGTCACAGGGACGTGGGGACGGGGGTGTCACAGGGACGTGGGGATGGGGATGTGAGACACAGGTGTGATGGATACTGGGGGATGTGGGACGTGGGGGCACGGGAAGGGGACACACAGGGATAAGGGGACATCGCATGGAACACGGGGACGCAGGGACACGGCGACGGGCACCGTGGGTCCGTGTCCCTGCGCCCCCGGCGCTACCTTTCCCCAGGAACTCATCGAACAAGGCCTCCATGTCGGGGTCGATGACAGACTCCGGCGCGGCTCCGGGGCCCGCGCCCGGCTCCGCCGAGACCCCCATCGGGTGCTGCAGGGGCCAGGACCCCTCCTGGGGTCCCCGGGGCCCCTCGGCCCCGCTGTTGCCCGGGGAGGACAGGGACAGGTTGGGGTGAGGGCGGGCGCCCGCTGGTGCCACATCCCGGGGGAGGGATGGGACCAGCCCGTCCCCGTGCCATCCACATCCCGTCCCCATCCCATCCCATCCCATCCCATCCCCATCCCAAATCCATCCCATCCCCATCCCAAGTGCATCCCCTCCCCATCCCATCCCCATCCCATCCCATCCCCATCCCGTCCCAATCCCGTCCCCATCCCATCCCCATCCCATCCCCATCCCAAGTGCATCCCCTCCCCATCCCGTCCCCATCCCATCCCCATCCCCTCCCCATCCCGTCCCCATCCCGTCCCCATCCCGTCCCCATCCCATCCCCATCCCGTCCCCATCCCATCCCCATCCCATCCCCATCCCGTCCCCGTCCCGTCCCCCCTCACCGGCCGCTGCTCTCAGTCGGCTCCAGAGTGAACGCGCTGCAGCCGCTGCCGGGCAGGACCCGGCTCGTTCCCGATCGGGCGGTTCCCGATGATTCCCCGCGTTCCCGAGCGTGTCCCGGGATGTGGCTCCGGCTCTTATAGAGCGGGGGAGCAGAGCCCGGCCCTGGCCTTGGGCGGTACCGCTTTGGGCAGGGCCGGGGATGGTGAAACCTCACCCGGTGCCCGTGTCCCGCCGTGTCCCGGGGTCCCCTCGGCTCTCCTGTGTCCCCTCCACTGCCACCGGGCCGGGGGCACCGTGTCCCCGTGCGCCCCATCCCCCTGTCCCTGCGATGCCCGCATGTTCCCGTGCCCCCCTATATCCCCGTGTCCCCATAGAGCTGCCTCCAGACACCCCTGTGTCCCCTGTCCCCACGCCCCGTCCCTGCAATGTCCCCGTGTCTCCCCCCTGTCCCCACACCCCCGTCTCCCTGTCCCCCTGTTCCCACGTCCCTCCGCCGTCCCCACCCCATCCCCGTGATCCCCGTTCCCGTCTCCCGGTGCCGGTCGGGACACGCCGGGGCTGGAGCGTCTCCAGCGTCCCCCGCTCCGGGAAGGAGCCGCCCGAGCCCGGGACGCGGAGCCCCCGACACGGGACCGGTGCCCTCGGCAGCTTTATTGGCCCCGGGCGTCACCGGGGGTCAGCGGGGGGGAGGTCCCGGTCCCCAACGGGGGGGTCCCGGTCCCCGGTGCCGGGCTCCGGGCACTCGGCGGCGCTGAAGTAGAAGTCGAGGCGGGTGCTGGCATCGTGGCACCGGGAGAGCCCCAGGGGCTGGTGGCCCCGCGCCGAGGTGCACAGGAACCAGCCGGGGTTCGCGGCCGACTCGAAGCGCCAGAGCCCGGCCCGGTACGAGCGGAAGAAGGTGAAGGCGGCCGAGGCCGCCCCGGCGCGGGGCAGCTCCCGGATGTCGGCGTCCTGCGGCGGCACCGGCACGGGACCGGGGTGGGACCGGGGTGGGACCGGGGTGGGACCGGGATGGGACCGGGATGGGACCGGGATGGGACCGGGGTGGGACCGGGGTGGGACCGGGGTGGGACCGGGACGGGACCGAGCTGGGACCGGGACGGGACCGGGGTGGGACCGGGATGGGACCGTGGTGGGACCGGGATGGGACCGGGGTGGGACCGGGGTGGGACCGGGATGGGACCGGGATGGGACCGGGGTGGGACCGGGGTGGGACCGGGATGGGACCGTGGTGGGACCGGGATGGGACCGGGACGGGACCGGGGTGGGACCGGGGTGGGACCGGGACGGGACCGGGACGGGACCGGGACGGGACCGGGACGGGACCGAGCTGGGACCGGGACGGGACCGGGGTGGGACCGGGATGGGACCGTGGTGGGACCGGGATGGGACCGGGGTGGGACCGGGATGGGACCGGGATGGGACCGGCACGGGACCGGGATGGCACCGGCACGGGACCGGGATGGGACCGGCACGGGACCGGGGTGGGACCGGGATGGGACCGTGGTGGGACCGGGATGGGACCGGGATGGCACCGGCACGGGACCGGGATGGGACCGGGGTGGGACCGGGCAGCGGCACGGGGAAAGGGGGACCGCGAGAGCGGGGGCTGCGGTCGCCCCAGCCCCGTGGTGTCCCCTCCCCAGGGCATCCCCATCCCTTTCAAGTCCCCATTTCTTTGCTGTACCCATCGATGTCCCCATCCCCACAGTGTCCCCGTGGTGCCCCCATCTCTTTGGTATCCTCTTCCCCCTGTTGTCCCCCTCCCTTTGGGGGCCCCGTGGTGTCCCTTCCCCAAGGGGTCCCCATGATGTCCCCATTCCCACTGGTGTCCTCATCCCCATGGACGCCCCCATCCCATTGGTGCCCCCATGGGGTCCCCATCGATATCCCCATCCTCAATGACGTCGCCATCGATGTCCCCATGCCCAGTGACGTCCCCGTGCTCCAGCGGTGTCCCCATGGTGTTACCATCTCTTTGTGTCCCTATCCCCATTGATATCCCCATCCCTTTGGTGTCCCCATTGATGTCCCCGTGCCTGTGGTGTCTCCATGCCCACTGGTGTACCCATCCCATTGGTGTCCCCATCTCCATCGCCCTCGGTGTCCCCACTGATGTCCCCGTCCCCGTGGTGTCCCCATGCTCACTGGTGTCCCCAGTGATATCCTCATCCCTGCTGGTGTCTCCATCTCAGTGGTGTCCCATTGATGCCCCTATCCCATTGGTGTCCCCATCGATATCCCCATCCCCAATGATGTCCTCATTGATGTCCCCATCCCATCGGTGTCCCCATCCCCATTGAAGTCCCCCCATCCCCTTGGTATCCCCAAGATATCCCCATCCCCATGGATGCCCCCATCCCATTGGTGCCCCCATGGTGTCCCCATCGATATCCCCATCCCCAATGATGTCCCCATTGATGTCCCCATCCCTGTGGTATCCCCATGATGCCCCCATCCCCATGGATGCCCCCATCCCATTGGTGCCCCCATGGTGTCCCCATTGATATCCCCATCCCAAAAGATGTCCCCATTGATGTCCCCGTCCCACTGGTGTCCCCATCCCCATTGAAGTCCCCAACGCCTTGGTATCCCTCTCCCATGGTGCCCCCATCCCATTGGTGCCCCCATGGTGTCCCCATCGATATCCCCATCCCCACTGATATCCCCACTGATGTCCCCATCCCCTTGGTATCCCCATGATGCCCCCATCCCCATGGATGCCCCCATCCCATTGGTGCCCCCACGGTGTCCCCATCGATACCCCCGGTGCTGCCCCCATTGATTCCCCACCCCGTTGGTGCCCCCCCGCTGGCGGTGGCTGACCTGCAGGCTCAGGCTGGGCCGGGGCCCGGGGGCGCTGGCGAGGCACCGGGACCCGTTCTGGATGCCCATGACGAGGGGCAGCCGGGCGGGCGCGAAGGCGCGGTTGGGCACCCAAAACACCTCCTCTGGGGCCCCCCCCCCGCGTCAGGGCGCGCCCCGAGGGGGGGTCCCCATCGGTGTCCGCGCCCCCCAATCCGCAGGGCCCCCCCTCACCTTCCCGCGCCGCGTTGGCGCCCTGCAGGTGCCCGGCCACGAGCCGCCCGTCGCGCAGGTAAAGGCTCTTGTGGTCCACGTCGCGCATCCTGCGGGGACAGCGCGGACACCGCTGCCCCCCCCGCTCCGCCCCGCGCGGCCCCGCGCCCGCAGCGCCACTCACCGGTACCGGAGCACTGCGCGGGGCCGCGGGGCGGGCGCGGCGGCTTCGGGCTCTGCGCGGAGACAGCGGAGGAGGAGGAGGAGGAGGAGGAGGAGGAGGAGGGCGAGGGCGAGCGCGGGTTTGCGCGCCAGGGCCCCGCCGCCGCCGCCTCCCGCTCCCGGGGGTCCGCGCTCACCCATGGGGCGCGGAAGGAAGGAGGAGGCGGCGGAGCTGTTGCCTCACCGCTGACGGAGGGGGAAGCGCTGGTTCCGCCCCGCTGCGGGCTCGGCACGGCTCGGAACGGGGGGGGGGACGCGGGACAAACACACAGCGGGGACGGGGCACACGGGGGGCGACGGACACAACCGGGGGTCACCGCTCCCGTCGGAGCCGGCGCACGGGGGTCTCGAACCCTCAACCTCATCGCTGGAGGAGCAGCGCCCTCCTCGCTGCGCCACCGGAACGCGGATGTGTCAATGGGGAGGGTCCTGCGCATGCGCAGTGCGAGCGGCGCGGGCCATGGCGGGCGGCGGGGCGCTGCGGGCCGCGGTGGTGGCTGTGCTGCTGGCGGCGGGCGGGCAGGGGCTGTACTTCCACATCGGAGAGACCGAGAAGCGCTGCTTCATCGAGGAGATCCCGGACGAGACCATGGTCATCGGTGCGGGCGGGGGGGCCCGGAGCCGGGGGGGGGGTGGTTCCCCATCCCCATCCCCGGGGAATGGCGGCGGTCCCGGTCCCGGTCCGATGCCCCGCTCTCCGCAGGGAATTACCGGACGCAGCTCTGGGACAAGCAGTCCGAGTCGTTCCTGCCCTCCACGCCGGGGCTGGGCATGCACGTGGAGGTGAAGGACCCCGACGGCAAAGTGAGTGCCTGGGGGGTGTGCATGGGGCACCCATGGGGCTGCGGGGGTCCCTGTGGTGCGTGGAGGGAGGGGGGGGTGTCCCCGGGGTGCCTTTGGTCCTGCACAGGGGGTCCCCTGGGTGCTGGTAGAAGAAGGCAGATTGTGCTTGGGGTGCACGGAGCACCCATCGACCAGGGCAGGGGCCCCTTGGGGTGCATGGGTACCCATGGGGGGATGTCCCTGGGGTGCTTTTGAACGAGGGCAGGGGGTCCTTGGGGTGCTTGTAAAGGAAGGTGGGGGGTGCTTGGGGTGCTCGGGTGCCCACCGTTGGGGTGCCTGCTGGGTTGGGGTGCCTTTGTGCCTGAGTAGGGGTCCCCGGGGTGCCCACTGTGCTGGGTGGGGGGTCCCTGGGGTCCCTTCCAAGCCAGGCCAAGGGTTCCCTGCGGGTGCCTCGGCAGCGGGTGCGGTGTCGCGGTGCAGGTGGTGCTGTCGCGGCAGTACGGCTCCGAGGGCCGCTTCACCTTCACGTCGCACACACCGGGGGAGCACCAGATCTGCCTCCACTCCAACTCCACCCGCATGGCCCTGTTCGCCGGCGGCAAGCTGGTGAGTGGGGACCGGGCATGGGGACACCGCGAAGCGGGGGTACCGGGGACACCCCGAGGCAGGGGTACCGGTGGCACCGGCGCGCCCTGACCCCCTGCGCCCCGCAGCGGGTGCACCTCGACATCCAGGTGGGGGAGCACACCAACAACTACCCCGAGATCGCCGCCAAGGACAAGCTGACGGAGCTGCAGCTCCGCGCCCGGCAGCTCCTCGACCAGGTCGAGCAGATCCAGAAGGAGCAGAACTACCAGCGGGTGAGGAGCGGGGTGCGGGGTCGGGGGGGGGACGGGGCACAGGACACCCCGCTTTCCCCCTCCCGTGAGCCCACCCCACGCTTTATTCCCGTGCTCAGTACCGGGAGGAGCGCTTCCGCATGACGAGCGAGAGCACGAACCAGCGCGTGCTGTGGTGGTCCATCGCCCAGACCATCATCCTCATCCTCACCGGCATCTGGCAGATGAGGCATCTCAAGAGCTTCTTCGAGGCCAAGAAGCTGGTGTAGAGCCCCCCAGCACCCCCCGGGGGGGCTCCCACAGGGGGGGGGGGGGGGGGGGTCCGCGCTGCCGTTTTTGGGGGAAATAAAGCGGTTTTGGGGGCCATTGGTGCGGTTTTAATATGCGGGGGGGTGCTCAGTCCTCCACCGCCAGGGGGCGGCGCGGCGGCCTGAGCCGCTCTGGGCGCGCCGCACGGTGTCGGTGGTGAGCGGGAGCCCAGCATGGCGGCGGCGGAGGGGCCGGCGGCGCGGTTCGAGCACATGGGGCTGGACCCGCGGCTCCTGCGGGTGCGGAGGGAGCGGGACCGGCACCGGGGTGGGGGGAGCCACGGTGGGGAGGGGGCTCGGGGGTCCCTGGGGGTGAGGGAGGCCGCAAAGGGCCGGTACCGTGCGGTCCGTTGGTCACCGGGGGTCCTGGGGGGGGGCGTGAGGGCACCGGGACCCGTCGGGGTGGGGGGGGGCAGTGGGGTGCTCTGGGGGGGAGAGGAGCCCATTGAGAGCGTTTGGGGTGCCTGGGGGCGGGACATGAGGCGATGGGGGGGATATGGGGTACAGCGGGGTGCGGGGCAGTACATGGGGGGTAACAACCAGGGCCTGGGGGGGGATATGGGGTACAGGGGCTGTGGGGCACTGCCCGGGCAGTACATGGGGGGCACAGCCAGGGCTTGGAGGGGGATATGGGGTAAAGCGGGGTTCGGGGCAGTACATGGGGGTCACAGCCAGGGCTTGGGGTGCACTGAAGCCTTGGGGTCATTGCTGAGGGGAGTGGGGGGGGACAGCGGGGTTCGGGGCACCGGGAAGGTCTGCGGGGCCGGGGAGGTTCGGTGCCGGGGTCCTTCAGGGGCTGAGCCCCGGGGCGCGGGCGCAGCTCGGTCACCCCCGGGCCGGCCCCGCAGGCGGTGGCGGAGCTGGGCTGGGGCTCCCCCACGTCCATCCAGGCCGAGGCCATTCCGCTGGCGCTGGAGGGCCGGGACCTGCTGGTGCGCGCCAGGACCGGCTCCGGCAAGACCGGAGCCTACGGCCTGCCCGTGCTGCAGCTGCTCCTGCGGGGCAGGGAGGTGAGCGGGGAGCGGGGCGGGGGGGGGGCGCCGCGGGCAAGAGAGCTCCGGAGGGCACCGGGGCTCTGGGGGTACAGGGGAGGGGTGGGCTCTGGGGGGGGAAACGGGGGGTACGGGGCTCCATGGTCTGGTGACACTGTGCCCCACTGTGTCTGGGTCGCACTGTGCCCCACTGTGTCTGGGTCGCACTGTGTCCCACTGTGCCCCACTGTGTTGCACTCTGTCTCACTGTGTGCCACTGAGTCACACTGTATTTCACTGTGTCCCACTGTGTCGCACTATGTCCCACTGTGTCCCACTGAGTCACACTGTGTTTCACTGTGTCCCACTGTTTCCCACTGTGTCGCACTGTGTCTCACTGTGTCTCATTGTGTCTCACTGTATCCCACTGTGTCTCACTGTGTCTGTGTCGCACTGTGTCGCACTGTGTCGCACTGTTGCACTGTGTCACACTGTATCGCACTGTGTCGCACTGTTGCACTGTGTCGCACTGTGTCGCACTGTTGCACTGTGTCGCACTGTATCGCACTGTGTTGCACTGTTGCACTGTGTCGCACTGTATCGCACTGTCGCACTGTATCGCACTGTGTCGCACTGTCTCACTGTATCGCACTGTTGCACTGTGTCACACTGTATCGCACTGTATCCCACTGTGTCTCACTCTGTGTCTCACTGTGTCCCACTGTGTCCCACTGTGTCTCACTGTCCCCCCCCCCGTGTCCCACTGTGTCGCACTGTATCACACTGTTTCCCACTGTGTTGCACTGTTTCACACTGTGTCACATTGTGTCTCCTTGTCCCTCACTGTCTCTCACTGTCCCTCACTGTCTCTCCCTGTCTCTCCCTGTCTCTCACTGTCCCTCACTGTCTCTCCCTGTCCCTCACTGTCCCTCACTGTCTCTCCCTGTCTCTCCCTGTCCCTCACTGTCCCTCACTGTCCCTCACTGTCTCTCCCTGTCTCTCCCTGTCCCTCACTGTCTCTCCCTGTCTCTCCCTGTCTCTCCCTGTCCCTCACTGTCTCTCACTGTCTCTCACTGTCTCTCACTGTCTCTCCCTGTCCCTCACTGTCCCTCACTGTCCCTCCCTGTCTCTCACTGTCTCTCACTGTCTCTCCCTGTCCCTCACTGTCTCTCCCTGTCTCTCACTGTCTCTCACTGTCTCTCCCTGTCTCTCCCTGTCCCTCACTGTCCCTCACTGTCTCTCCCTGTCTCTCACTGTCTCTCCCTGTCCCTCACTGTCCCTCCCTGTCTCTCTCTGTCCCTCTCTGTCTCCCTCACTGTCCCTCACTGTCCCTCACTGTCTCTCACTGTCACTCACTGTCTCTCACTGTCTCTCACTGTCCCTCACTGTCCCTCACTGTCCCTCACTGTCTCTCACTGTCCCTCACTGTCTCTCACTGTCTCTCACTGTCTCTCACTGTCTCTCCCTGTCCCTCACTGTCTCTCACTGTCTCTCACTGTCTCTCACTGTCCCTCACTGTCTCTCACTGTCTCTCACTGTCTCTCACTGTCCCTCACTGTCTCTCACTGTCTCTCCCTGTCTCTCCCTGTCTCTCACTGTCCCTCACTGTCTCTCCCTGTCCCTCACTGTCTCTCACTGTCTCTCCCTGTCTCTCACTGTCTCTCCCTGTCCCTCACTGTCTCTCACTGTCCCTCACTGTCTCTCACTGTCTCTCACTGTCTCTCACTGTCTCTCCTGTCTCTCACTGTCCCTCACTGTCTCTCCTGTCTCTCACTGTCCTCTCACTGTCTCTCACTGTCTCTCTGTCTCTCACTGTCCCTCACTGTCTCTCCCTGTCCCTCACTGTCTCTCTCTCTGTCTCTCTCTCACTGTCACTGTCTCTCACTGTCTCTCTGTCTCTCACTCTCTCTCCCTCACTGTCCCTCACTGTCTCTCACTGTCTCTCACTGTCACTGTCTCTCACTCTCTCTCTCTCTGTCCTCACTGTCTCTTCTGTCTCTCTCACTGTCTCTCCCTGTCTCTCCTGTCCCTCACTGTCTCTCTGTCCTGTCTCTCTCTCTCTCTCACTGTCTCTCACTGTCCCTCACTGTCTCTCCCTGTCTCTCTCCCTGTCTCTCTCTCTCCCTGTCTCTCTCTCTCTCTCTCTCTGTCTCTGTCCCTCACTGTCTCTCCTGTCCCTCACTGTCTCTCTCCTCTCACTGTCTCTCCCTGTCTCTCTCTCACTGTCCTCTCACTGTCTCTCACTTTCTCTCCTGTCTCACTGTCTCTCACTGTCTCTCTCTCACTGTCTGTCTCTCTCTCTCTCCCTCTCTCACTGTCTCTCACTGTCTCTCTGTCTCTCACTGTCTCTCACTGTCTCTCACTGTCTCTCCCTGTCTCCTGTCTCACTGTCTCTGTCCCTCACTGTCTCTCACTGTCTCTCTCTCTGTCTCTCCTGTCTCTCACTGTCTCTGTCTCTGTCTCTCTCACTGTCCCTCACTGTCTCTCACTGTCTCTCACTGTCTCTCTCACTGTCTCTCACTGTCTCTCACTGTCTCTCACTGTCTCTCTCTGTCTCTCACTGTCTCTCTCTCTCCCTGTCTCTCCTGTCTTTCTCTCTCACTGTCTCTCTCTCACTGTCTCTCTCTCTGTCTCTCTCACTGTCCCTCACTGTCTCTCTCTCCCTGTCTCTCACTGTCTCTCACTGTCTCTCTCTGTCTCACTCTCTGTCTCTCCCTCTCTCTCTTTCTCTCTCTCTCTGTCTCTCTCTGTCTCTCCCTGTCTCTCTCTCTCTCTCTCTCTCTCTCTCTCTGTCTCTCACTGTCTCTCACTGTCTCTCCCTGTCTCTCCTGTCCCTCACTGTCTCTCTCCTGTCTCTCTCTCTCACTGTCTCTCACTGTCTCTCCCTGTCTCTCCCTGTCTCTCTGTCTCTCACTGTCTGTCTCTCTCTCCTTCTCTCTCTCCTCTCACTGTCTCTCTGTCTCTCACTGTCTCTCACTGTCTCTCCTGTCTGTCTCCCTGTCCCTCACTGTCTCCTGTCTCTCCCTGTCTCTCACTGTCACTCTCACTGTCTCTCACTGTCTCTCCCTGTCTCACTGTCTCACTGTCTCTCACTGTCCCTCACTGTCTCTCACTGTCTCTCACTGTCTCTCTGTCCACTGTCTCTCACTGTCTCTCTCTCTCACTGTCTCTCCCTGTCTCTCTCTGTCTCTCACTGTCTCTCACTGTCTCTCACTGTCTCTCTCCTGTCTCTCACTGTCTCTCACTGTCTCTCCACTGTCTCTCCACTGTCTCTCACTGTCTCTCACTGTCTCTCTCCTGTCTCTCTCTCACTGTCCCTCACTGTCTCTGTCTCTCACTGTCTCTCTCCTGTCTCTCTCCCTGTCTCTCACTGTCACTCACTGTCTCTCCCTGTCTCTCACTGTCTCTCACTGTCTCTCCCTGTCTCTCCCTGTCTCTCCCTGTCTCTCCCTGACAAACACTGTCCCACACTGACTCTCACTGTCTCTCACTGTCTCTCACTGTCTCTCTCCTGTCTCTCACTGTCTCTCTCACTGTCTCTCACTGTCTCTCACTGTCTCTCTCACTGTCTCTCTGTCTCTCTCTGTCTCTCTCTGTCTCTCACTGTCCCTCACTGTCTCTCCTGTCCTCTCTGTCTCTCACTGTCCCTCCTGTCTCTCCCTGTCTCTCTCTCCCTGTCCCTGTCTCTCCCTGTCTCTCACTGTCTCTCACTGTCTCTCACTGTCTCTCACTGTCTCTCACTGTCTCTCCCTGTCCCTCACTGTCTCTCACTGTCTCTCACTGTCTCTCCCTGTCCCTCACTGTCTCTCTCTCCTGTCTCTCACTGTCCCTCACTGTCTCTCACTGTCTCTCACTGTCCCTCCCTGTCCCTCCCTGTCCCTCACTGTCTCTCCCTGTCTCTCCCTGTCCCTCACTGTCTCTCCCTGTCTCTCACTGTCTCTCCCTGTCTCTCCCTGTCCCTCACTGTCTCTCCCTGTCCCTCACTGTCTCTCCCTGTCCCTCACTGTCTCTCACTGTCTCTCACTGTCTCTCCCTGTCCCTCACTGTCTCTCACTGTCCCTCACTGTCCCTCACTGTCTCTCACTGTCTCTCACTGTCTCTCCCTGTCCCTCCCTGTCCCTCACTGTCTCTCACTGTCCCTCACTGTCTCTCTCTGTCTCTCCCTGTCTCTCCCTGTCCCTCACTGTCTCTCCCTGTCCCTCCCTGTCCCTCACTGTCTCTCACTGTCTCTCCCTGTCCCTCACTGTCTCTCCCTGTCCCTCACTGTCCCTCACTGTCCCTCACTGTCTCTCACTGTCTCTCCCTGTCTCTCACTGTCTCTCCCTGTCTCTCCCTGTCCCTCACTGTCTCTCCCTGTCTCTCCCTGTCTCTCCCTGTCTCTCACTGTCTCTCACTGTCCCTCACTGTCTCTCACTGTCTCTCACTGTCTCTCACTGTCTCTCACTGTCCCTCACTGTCCCTCACTGTCCCTCACTGTCTCTCCCTGTCTCTCACTGTCCCTCACTGTCTCTCCCTGTCTCTCCCTGTCTCTCCCTGTCTCTCCCTGTCTCTCCCTGTCTCTCCCTGTCCCTCACTGTCTCTCACTGTCTCTCACTGTCTCTCCCTGTCCCTCACTGTCTCTCCCTGTCTCTCCCTGTCCCTCACTGTCTCTCACTGTCTCTCACTGTCTCTCACTGTCTCTCCCTGTCCCTCACTGTCTCTCCCTGTCTCTCCCTGTCCCTCACTGTCTCTCACTGTCTCTCACTGTCCCTCCCTGTCTCTCACTGTCTCTCACTGTCCCTCCCTGTCTCTCACTGTCTCTCACTGTCCCTCACTGTCTCTCACTGTCTCTCACTGTCCCTCCCTGTCTCTCACTGTCTCACGCTTTCTCTCCCTGTCCCTCACTCTGGTCTCCCCGTGTCCCCGTGCCCAGGCTCCCCAGGCTCTGCCCCAGGCCGTGCGGGCACTGGTGCTGGTGCCCTCCCGGGAGCTGGCCCTGCAGGTGCTGCGCTGCCTGCGCCGCTTGGCGGCTGCCACCGATCTGCGCGTGGCCGAGCTGGGGGACGGGGACCCTGCGGCGCTGCGGTGAGTGCCCGGCTCCCCCTTGGTGTCACCCCCCATTGTCATCACATCACCCTTGGTGTCCCTGTGTCACCCCCCATTGCCATCGGGTCACCCCTAGGTGTCCCCGTGTCACCCCCCCATTGTCATGGGGTTACCCTTGTTGTCCCCGTGTCACCCCCCATTGCCATCGGGTCACCCTTGGTGTCCCCGTGTCACCCCCCATTGCCATCGGGTCACCCCTTGGTGTCCCCGTGTCACCCCCATTGCCATCGGGTCACCCCTTGTTGTCCCCGTGTCACCCCCCATTGCCATCGGGTCACCCTTGGTGTCCCCGTGTCACCCCCCATTGCCATCGGGTCACCCCTTGGTGTCCCCGTGTCACCCCCCATTGCCATCGGGTCACCCCTTGGTGTCCCTGTGTCACCCCCCATTGCCATCGGGTCACCCCTTGGTGTCCCCGTGTCACCCCCATTGCCATCGGGTCACCCCTAGGTGTCCCCATGTCACCCCCCATTGTCATGGGGTCACCCTAGGTGTCCCCGTGTCACCCCCCATTGCCATCGGGTCACCCCTAGGTGTCCCCATGTCACCCCCCATTGTCATGGGGTCACCCCTAGGTGTCCCCGTGTCACCCCCCATTGCCATCGGGTCACCCCTAGGTGTCCCCATGTCACCCCCCATTGTCATGGGGTCACCCCTAGGTGTCCCCATGTCACCCCCCATTGTCATGGGGTCACCCCTAGGTGTCCCCGTGTCACCCCTCATTGCCATCGGGTCACCCCTTGTTGTCACTGTGTCCAACCCCAGTGCCACTCAGTCACCCCTTGGTGTCACCCCGTCATCCCCCAGCACCCTCGGTTGTCACCGTGTCACCCCCCCAGTGTCACCATTTCACTCCCTGGTGTCCCTGTGTCATCCCCCAGTGTCCCCGTGTCACCCCTTGGTGTCCCCATGTCACCCCACAGACCCCATTGTCCAACCCCCAGCCCCCCTATACCCCCCCCAGCCCCACATCCCCATGGTGCCACGCTGTCTCAGGCCCGTGGTGGCGGCACAGCCGGACGTGCTGGTGGGGACGCCGGGGCGGGTGCTGGCGCAGGTCACTGCCCGCAGCCTGGTGCTGCGGCACTCGCTGGAGCTGCTGGTGCTGGATGAGGCCGACCTGCTCCTGGGCTTCGGCTGCCTCGAGGACATCAAGGCCCTGCTCTGGTGAGGGGCTGGGGGCCATGGGGGGCACTCACAGGGCCTGGGGGGGCACTGCTGTGGCTGGGGGTCGGGGGGGGTGCGATGGGGCTTGGGCAGGAGAGCGGGGGGGGCACAGTCAGGGGTTGGGGCCCAAGGTTTTGGGGGGCACAGCGGGGTTCAAGGGCTGGGATGTGGGGGTCCCCATGGGGTAAGGGCTGGCGCTGACCCCCCCGTGCCCCCCCCAGCCACCTCCCCAAGATCTATCAGGCGCTGCTGATGTCGGCCACGTTCAGCCCCGACGTGGAGGCGCTCAAGGAGCTGGTGCTGCACAACCCGGTGAGGGCAAGGGGGGAGTTTTGGGGGGGTCTTTGGGCTGGTTTTAGGGGTCTGGAGAGGTTTGGGGGCTCCAGGGGCAGCTCTGGGGTGTCTGGGGGGGTGTTTGGAGGGTCCAGGGGAGGATCTGGGGGTCCGAGAGCAGGTTTGGCGGGTCAGAAGGGAGATTTGAGGTGTCGGGGGGGGGGGGAGGATCAGAGGTGGCTTTGGGGCATCCAGTGGGAAGTTTGGGGGGTCCAGGGGAAGGTTTGGGGGGGTAGGGGCAGGTTTGGGGGCAGAGGGTCAGATTTGGGATGGGCAGGGGCAGGTTTGGGGTGGGCAGGAGCGGGTTTGGGGGGGCAGGGGCTGGGTTTGGGGCTGCAGGGGCGGGTTTGGGGCTGCAGGGGCGGGTTTGGGGGGGCAGGGTCAGGTTCGGGGGGGGCAGGGTCAGGTTTGGGCGGGCAGGGTCAGGTTTGGGGGGGCAGGGGCAGGTTTGGGCGGGCAGGGGCAGGTTTGGGGGGGCAGGGGCAGGTTTGGGGGGGCAGGTTCGGGGGGGGCAGGGTCAGGTTTGGGCGGGCAGGGTCAGGTTTGGGGGGGCAGGGGCAGGTTTGGGGGGGCAGGGGCAGGTTCGGGGGGGGCAGGGGCAGTTTTTGGGGCTGCAGGGTCAGGTTTGGGGAGCAGCAGCAGGTCTGTGGGCACAGAGGTGCTGCCCCCAGCCCAGAGCCCGTTGGGGTCACGGCAGCTCCGCGGTTCCCGGTGCAGGTGCGGCTGTGCCCGGCGCAGGCCCCGCTGCCAGGCCCGGCTCAGCTGCAGCAGTTGGTGCTGCGCTGCGGCACGGCCGAGGACAAGGTGCTGGTGTTGGTGGCGCTGCTGCGGCTGCGGGTGCTGCGCGGCCGGGCCCTGCTCTTCGTGTCCTCCCTGCCCCGCTGCTACCGCCTCAAGCTGCTCCTCGAGCAGTTCGGCATCGGCGCCTGCGCCCTCAACCCCGAGCTGCCGGCGCGCTCCCGGTGAGCCCCAGGGCAGGGCTGGCAGGAGCTGGGGTGCTCCTCGGGGACAAGAGGTGCCCGAGGGGGTCCCCCATGGCCATCGGATGCTCTTGAGGTGCTGGGGGGAATGGCCATGGGGTGAAGGACACCCCCGGGGGAGGTTCCAGGGGGGTGAAGGGGACAGTGAGATGCTCGTGAAGGAGGATGGAGCACCCTGGGGCCAAGGGGTGCTCGAGGGTGTCCCGTGGCAATAGGGAAGGACACCCGTTGGGACGTGCCAGAAGGGTTTGGGGTGTCCATTGAGGAGGGTGAAGGGGAAAATGGGGTGTCCCAGGGAGATGGGGCAGTGCTGAGGGGGGTGCGAGCCGAGGCGAGGCCTTAGGGTGCTCCTTGGGGACAAGGGGTGCTCATGGAAATGGTCCACGTCCCATGGAAAGGGGGGTCCCATGGGGTGAAGGGCACCTTGGAGCGGGTCCCAGCATGTTGTGGGGTGCTGATGGGGGGGGGGTCACCCCAAGTTGGGTGCTGAACCCCCCCATGGCGCAGGTGTCACATCATCGCCCAGTTCAACCGCGGCATCTACGACTACATCGTGGCCACGGACGAAGAGGCGCCGGTGCCGGAGCCGCAGCCAGAGCCGCAGCCAGAGCAGCCACGGCGCAGGAAGCGCCGGGGGCCGGTGCAGGGGTGAGCCCGGGGTGGGGGGGCTCTGTGTCACCGGGGTGTCCCCATGGCACTGAGGGTGTCCCCATGGCACCGGAGGTTTCCCCATGGCACCGAGGGTGTCCCCATTGCACCAGGGTGTCCCCATGGCACTGGGGGTGTCCCCGTGGCACTGAGGGTGTCCCCGTGGCACTGGGGGTGTCCCTGTGGCACTGGAGGTGTCCCCGTGGCACTGGGGGTGTCCCCGTGGCACCTGGGGTGTCCCCGTGGCACTGAGGGTGTCCCCGTGGCACTGGGGGTGTCCCTGTGGCACTGGAGGTGTCCCCGTGGCACTGGGGGTGTCCCCGTGGCACCGGGGGTGTCCCCATAGCAGCAGGGGTCAGTGGGGCCATGTCCTGCTGCTGCACCCATTGGGGCTGGGGACGTCACCCGGAGCCATGGGGCTGCTGCTGCCCTGGGGGGTCCCTTGAGGCACATCCCCTTCCTTTTGGGGGGGGGCTCTTTGCCCTGTCCCTGCAGCTTTGGGGTCCCCCTGTCCCATTGTCCCTGTGCCCATGGGGGGGTTCCCAACACCTCATGTCCTGTCCCCCCCCCAGCAAGGGCAAGGACCCCGAGTTCAGCGTCTCGCGCGGCATCGACTTCCAGAACGTGGCCGCTGTCATCAACTTCGATGTGCCCGACACGGTCGAGTCCTACATCCACCGCGTGGGCAGGTCTGTGGGGCGGGGGGGGGGGTGGGGGGCACAGGGACACACGGGTGGGGGGGGTCCCCACCACCGCGTCCCCTCTGTGCCGCAGGACAGCCCGGGCGGACAACCCCGGCACGGCGCTGACGCTGGCGCTGCCCGAGGAGGAGGAGAGCCTGGCCCGCATCGAGGACGCGCTGGCAGGAGGTGGGGGGGTCCCCATGGCCCGTTGTGGGGGGTTGAGGGGGGGGGGGTCAGGACAAGCAGGGGGTGACCCTGTGTGTGCCTCCCCCCCACCCCGTACCCACAGACAACGGTGAGTCCATGCTGCAGCCCTACAAGTTCTGCATGGAGGAGATCGAGGGGCTGCGCTACCGCTGCCGGGTACGTGAGGGACCTGGGGGGGGGGGGTCCGGTGGCACCAGTTTAGGGGTGCCAACCTCTGACCCCCCCCCCCAGGACGCCATGCGCTCGGTCACCAAGCAGGCGGTGAAGGAAGCGCGGCTGCGGGAGATCAAGGACGAGCTCCTCAACTCTGAGAAGCTCAAGGTAACAACGACCCCCCCTCGGGGCTGGGGGGGGGGTCCAGGGGCGCTGCCCACCCCCAGTACCCCCAATTCTCTCTCCGTGTGTGCCCCCCCCAGGCGTATTTCGAGGACAACCCCCGGGACCTGCACGTCCTGCGCCACGACAAACCCCTGCACCCGGCCATCGTGCAGCCGCACCTCCGCAACGTGCCCGACTACCTGGGTACGGCCCCGCTCCGTGGGGGGGGGACACAGGGGGCTGCCCCCAGACCCCCCCTCACCGCTCAGTCTGCCCCCAGTGCCCCCCAGCCTCCGCGGGGTCGTCAAACCCAGCCTCAAGAAGCGCAAGTGGCAGCGCCCGCCCCGCACAGGGGCCTCCCGAAGGGGGGGTGCAGCGGTGAGTGGGAGCGATGGGGACCCCCCCCCGATGCACCCTCTGCTATGGGGGGGTCCTCATGGTGCTTTTCTTCTCCCCCCCCCTCCAGTCCCACGGCTCCGGGAACCCACTGCAGAACTTCAAGTACACGCGGCGCCGGAGCAAGCGTCCCGGTGCTGCGGCACCGTCCTGAGCCCCCCCGGCACCCCCCCCCTCGGGGGCTCCCCCTGCCCCCCATTGCTTGTGCCCAATAAAGGTGCCCATAGCCCCGAGGTGCTGCGTGGTGACAGGGACGGTTGGTGACGCAGGGGAGCTCGCCGGGCAAAGGTGCCCCGACGTTATCAGCCCCCCCTTATCACAGCCATAAACAGGGCAAGGACACGGGGTGGGGGGGGAACCCCGGGTTTGGGGTGTCCTGGTGTTGCCAGGAGCCTGGGAACCGGGTGTGTGTGGGGCTGGCGCCGTGGGAAGGGTGCCCTGTGTTGTGTCACCCACCAAGACACCTCCTTAATGGGGCCCAGCTCCAGGGTGAGCCCGTCCCGGCACCGTGGCACCGTCATCCCCGGGTTGGTACCAGCCCCTGTGGCTGGTTTTGCCCCATCCCGCATCCCGGTGCTGGGATCCCCCTCACCCGTGAGCCCCATCCCGGTGCCCGGCAGTGCTGTGGCGCCGGTGCCGTGCCGGGGGGGCACCTCCCTGGCACCGTTATCGATCGGGGTTAATGATCACAAGGGCTTTACTGCTCTGCCGAGGCCTGATTGGCTTTGGCGCCGGTCAGGCCAGACTGCACCGATGGCACCGGGCAACCACCCCGGGACAGGGGCTCACAGGGACCGGGTGGCACCGGCAGCACCTTGTGCCCACGATGCCGGGGGCCACCGCGCTGGCCATGGCGGTGCTGGCGGCGCTGCTGGCGCTGGTGAGTGCCCGGGGCTGGGTGAGCGGGGATGGGGACCGTGAGCGCCAGTGTGGGGGGGGTGAGAGACATGGGGTATGGGACATGGGGATATGGAGATATAGGGACATGGGATACAGGCATATGGGACATGGGGATATGGGGACATTGGGATATAGAAATATGGGATATGGAGACGTGGATATTGGGACATGAGGACGTGGGGTATGGGATATGGGGACAGGGGCACGAGGCACACACTACACCGGGACCTGATGCTGACCCTGGTGACAGCCGAGCTGTGGGCGCAGCAGCGCGGGGCTCCTCCCTGTGCCCGCAAGGGTGCTGGAGAGGGGCTTTGGGATATAAGGGCTGTAGGGGCAGGGCAAGGGGATGGCTTGAACCTGCCCGAGCTGAGCTCTTAGGCAGAAGCTCTTCCCTGTGAGGGTGCTGAGGCGCTGGCACAGGGTGCCCAGACAAGCTGTGGCTGCCCCATCCCTGGCAGTGTTCAAGGCCAGGTTGGACACAGGGGCTTGGAGCAAGCTGCTCCAGTGGAAGGGGTCCCTGCCCGTGGCAGGGGTTGGAGCTGGAGGAGCTTTAGGCTCCCTTCACCCCAACCCACCCCATGGCTCCGGCCCCCGCAGGTGGCCCCATCGTGGACCCCCACCCACAGCGCCGGTGTCTGCGCCTTCTACGGCGAATGCGGCTACAACCCGGAGGTGAACGTGTCCCTGGTGGCCTCCCAGGTGCCCTGCGTGTCCAACACGGCGGCGCGGGAGGCCACGGGCGCGCTCCTGGAGCTGCTGAGCTCCGTGTGCCCGGACCTGGTGCTCGGCGCGGCCGGGGCGCCGCGGGTGTGCTGCAGCCTGGCGCAGCTCCTGGCGCTGCAGCTCAGCGTGGCGCTGTCCGGCACCGTGCTCGCCCGCTGCCCCGCCTGCGCCCGCAACTTCGCCAACATCCACTGCCACAACATCTGCAGCCCCGACCAGAGCCTCTTTGTCAACGTCACGCGCGCGGTGCCGGTGCAGGGCACGGCCCGGTTCGCCGTCGTCGAGTACCAGTGCTTCTACCGGCAGGAGTTCGCCGACGCCGCCTTCGCCTCGTGCCACGGCGTCCGGCTCCCGGCCACCGGCGGCTTCGCGCTGGACACCATGTGCGGGCTGTACGGCGCGCAGCTCTGCACCGCGCAGCGCTGGCTCGACTTCCAAGGGGACAAGAGCAACGGGCTGGCGCCGCTGCAGATCGACTTCCACCTCGTGCCCGACGGCACCGACCCCGGCGAGGCCCTGCAGCCGCTGCACGCGCAGGCCTGGAGCTGCAGCCAGGCCCTCAGCGCCGAGGAGCAGGCGTGCTCCTGCCAGGACTGCGCCGAGTCCTGCCCCACCATCACCCCCCCGGCCGGCCCCGCGCCCCCCTTCCGCATCGGAGCCGCCGACGGCGCCCTGGTGCTGTGCGCGCTGCTCTTCGCCCTCCTCGCCCTCCTCTTCCTCCTCGCCCTGTGCCGCCGGCACCGCGGCTCCAAGCAGGGCATCACGCTGCAGCCGGCCCCGGCCAGCGCCCGCAGCTGCTCGGCGCGATGGGGCGACGCCTGGCACCTGGCGCTGGTGCGGGCGTTCCGCTGGTGGGGGGTGCTGGTGGCCGCGCACCCGCTGCCGGTGCTGGTGGTGGCCGCGGGGCTGGTGGCGGGGCTGTCGGCCGGGTTCCGCACCCTGCGCCTCACCACCGACCCCGTGGAGCTGTGGTCGGCGCCGGGCAGCCGCGCGCGGCAGGAGAAGGCCTTTTACGACCAACACTTCGGGCCCTTCCTCCGCACCAACCAGGTGATCGTGACGGCGCCGCGGCGCAACGGCTCCCGCTACGACTCGGTGCTGTTCGGCGCCAAGAACTTCAGCGCCGTGCTCTCCATGGAGGTGCTGCGGGCGCTGCTGGAGCTGCAGGAGCGGTTGGCGGCCGCCACGGCGCCGGCGCCGGGCTCGGCAAGGCCGGTGAGGCTGCAGGACGTGTGCTACGCGCCGCTGAACCCCGGCAGCCCCGCGCCCGCCGACTGTTGCGTCAACAGCGTCACCCAGTACTTCCAGAACAACGGCACCCGCCTGGCCATGGTGGCCACGCAGCCCCACGGCAAAGACACCGGCACCGTGGACTGGCGCGACCACCTCATCTACTGCGTCAAGTGGGTGCCGCGGCGCCGGCGGCGCGGGGATGGGTGCGGGCGGGCGGCGCGGTGACGGTGCCGGTGTCTGCGCCCCGCAGCTCCCCGCTGTCCTTCAAGGACATCACGGCGCTGGAGCTGAGCTGCACGGCTGACTACGGCGGCCCCGTGTTCCCCTACATCGCCTTGGGTGGCTACAGCGGTGAGCAGGATGGGGCCCGCGGTGGGGCGGTCACAGCACCCCGTGGGGTTGGCGTCGTGTTGTTCAACGGCGCAATGGCAGCCGGGTTGATGTGACCCCGTGGGCTGGGTGTCACGGTGCCCAAGGGAACGGCACCCCGTGGGGTGGGTGCCTCCCGTCACCGGCTGGGGTGGGTGGCACCATCCGGTGTCATGGCACCCCATGGGATGTCACCCACCCGCGATGGATCTCACGTCACCCAGGGGGATGTCAGCCTGTTGGGTGTCACCTGATGCGATGGGTGTCGTACCCCCGATGCGATGTCACCCAGTGGGATGGGTAGCACGTCACCCAGTGTCACGTCACCCATTGGTGGGACACCGCCCATTGGTGGGACGGCTGTCACATCACCCATTGATGGGATGTGGGATGTCACCCATTGGTGGGATGCCACCCATTGGTTGGACGGGTGTCACGTCACCCATTGGTGGGATGGGTGTCACATCACCCATTGATGGGATGTCACCCATTGATGGGATGTCACTTGTTGGAGGGATGTCACCCATTGGTGGGCCAGGTGTCACATCACCCAATGGTGGGATGTCACCCGCTGGTGGGACGGGTGTCACGTCACCCATTGGTGGGACGTCACCCATTGGTGGGATGGGTGTCATGTCACCCATTTGTGGGACGTCACCCATTGGTGGGATGACACCCATTGGTGGAACGTCACCCATTGGTGAGATGACACCCATTGGTGGGACGTCACCCATTGGTGGGATGGGTGTCACGTCACCCATTGGTGGGATGTCACCCATTGGTGGGCCAGTTGTCATGTCAACCATTGGTGGGATGACACCCATTGGTGGGACATCACCCATTGGTGGGACGGGTGCCACATCACCCATTGATGGGACGTCACCCATTGGTGGGATGACACCCATTGGTGGGACATTGGTGGGATGTCACCCATTGGTGGGACGGGTGTCACATCACCCATTGATGGGACGTCACCCATTGGTGGGATGTCACTCACTGGAGGGATGCCACCCATTGATGGTACGGGTGTCACATCACCTATTGATGGGATGTCACCCATTGGTGGGTCGGGTGTCACGTCCCCCTATGTGCTGTCACCCTCTGGCTGTCTCCCACGCGCGGCTGTCCCCAGGCTCGGAGTACACGGAGGCCGAGGCGCTCATCGTCACCTACTCGCTCAACAACTTCCCGCGCGAGGACCCGCGGCACGAGTGGGTGCTGAGCTGGGAGAGCCGCTTCCTCCAGGTGGTCCGGGACTTCCAGCGCACCCACGGCCACAACCTCTCCGTCGCCTTCATGGCCGAGGTGAGCCCCGCCGAGGGCCCCGGCAGCACCCATGGGTGCCTGGCTCCCCCCCTCACCCACCTCCTTCCCCTCAGCGCTCGCTGGAGGACGAGATCAACCGCACCACGGGCGAGGACGTCCCCATCTTCGCCATCAGCTACGCCGTGGTGTTCGCCTACATCGCGCTGGCGCTGGGCGAGTACACGGCCTGGCGCCGCGTGCTGGTGGGTGCTGGGGAGGGCTCGGGGTGGCGGCGGCGCCTTTGGGTGCCCCGTTGGGTGCTGAGCGACCCCGTCGCAGGTGGAGTCGAAGGTGACGCTGGCGCTGGGCGGCATCGCCGTGGTCATCGGCGCCGTGTTCTCCGCCATGGGGCTGCTGGCGCTGCTGGGGCTGCCCTCGTCCCTCATCATCCTCGAGGTCGTGCCCTTCCTCATCCTCGCCGTGGGTGCCGACAACATCTTCATCTTCGTGCAGGAGTACCAGGTTGTGGGGCACGGGGGGGGCCGTGGGGCGGGGTCAGCGGGGCCCCTTGGGGACAGGGTCCCCATGGAGCATGGGGGCACTGGTGGGTACGGAGGTCCTGTGGGCATCCCCGTGGTCCTGGTGTTGGTTGGGGGTCACCTTGGTCCCAGTGTGGGTCAGGGTCCCCATGTCCCCGCTGTGGGTCGGGGTCCCCATGTCCCCTCTGTGGGTCAGGGTTCCCCATGTCCCCTCTGTGGGTCAGGGTCCCCATGTCCCCTCTGTGGGTCAGGGTTCCCCATGTCCCCTCTGTGGGTCAGGGTCCCCATGTCCCCGCTGTGGGTCAGGGTCCTCACGTCCCTGCTGTGGGTCAGGGTCCCCATGTCCCCGCTATGGGTCGGGGTCCCCCTGTCCACTGTGGGTCAGGGTCCCCATGTCCCCGCTGTGGGTCGGGGTCCCCATGTCCACTGTGGGTCAGGGTTCCCCACGTCCCCGCTGTGGGTCAGGGTCCCCATGTCCGCTGTGGGTCAGAGTTCCCCATGTCCCCTCTGTGGGTCAGGGTTCCCCATGTCCCCTCTGTGGGTCAGGGTCCCCATGTCCGCTGTGGGTCAGAGTTCCCCATGTCCCCTCTGTGGGTCAGGGTTCCCCATGTCCCCTCTGTGGGTCAGGGTTCCCCATGTCCCCTCTGTGGGTCAGGGTCCCCACGTCCCCGCTGTGTCAGCAGCAGTCGCCGCGGGAGCCGGGCGAGCGGCGGGAGGATCACATCGGGCGGGTGCTGGCGCAGGTGGCCCCCAGCACGGTGCTGTGCAGCCTCTCCGAGCTCATCTGCTTCCTGCTGGGTGAGCGGCGCGGGGCGACGGGGGCACGGTGCTCACAGGGGGGTCAGGGACATGGGGGCACATGGGGGACCCCCATCAGGCAGGGGAGCCTGTGGGTGCTGAGGGTGCTGGGGCACCAGGACACTGGAACTGGTGTCACTGGTGCTGGTGTCACTGGTGCTGGTGTCACTGGTGCCGGTGTCACTGGTACTGGTGTCACTGGTACTGGTGTCACTGGTGCTGGTGTCACTGGTACCGGTGTCACTGGTATTGGTGTCACTGGTTCCTGGTATCATGGTACCGCTGTCACTGGTGCCGGTGTCACTGGTGCCGGTGTCACTGGTGCTGGTGTCACTGGTACCGGTGTCACTGGTGCCGGTGTCACTGGTGCTGGTGTCACTGGTTCCTGGTGTCACTGGTGCTGGTGTCACTGGTGCCGGTGTCACTGGTATTGGTGTCACTGGTGCTGGTGTCACTGGTGCTGGTGTCACTGGTTCCTGGTATCATGGTACCGCTGTCACTGGTGCCGGTGTCACTGGTGCTGGTGTCACTGGTGCCGGTGTCACTGGTATTGGTGTCACTGGTGCCGGCGTCACTGGTGCTGGTGTCACTGGTACTGGTGTCACTGGTTCCTGGTATCATGGTGCCGGTGTCACTGGTGCTGGTGTCACTGGTACTGGTGTCACTGGTGCCGGTGTCACTGGTGCCGGTGTCACTGGTACTGGTGTCACTGGTGCCGGTGTCACTGGTGCCGGTGTCACTGGTACTGGTGTCACTGGTGCCGGTGTCACTGGTGCCGGTGTCACTGGTGCTGGTGTCACTGGTGCTGGTGTCACTGGTGCTGGTGTCACTGGTACCGGTGTCACTGGTATTGGTGTCACTGGTTCCTGGTATCATGGTACCGCTGTCACTGGTGCCGGTGTCACTGGTGCCGGTGTCACTGGTATTGGTGTCACTGGTGCTGGTGTCACTGGTGCTGGTGTCACTGGTTCCTGGTATCATGGTACCGGTGTCACTGGTACCGGTGTCACTGGTGCTGGTGTCACTGGTACTGGTGTCACTGGTGCCGGTGTCACTGGTGCCGGTGTCACTGGTGCTGGTGTCACTGGTGCTGGTGTCACTGGTACTGGTGTCACTGGTTCCTGGTATCATGGTACCGGTGTCACTGGTACCGGTGTCACTGGTGCTGGTGTCACTGGTACTGGTATCATGGTACCGCTGTCACTGGTACTGGTGTCACTGGTGCTGGTGTCACTGGTACCGGTGTCACTGGTATTGGTGTCACTGGTTCCTGGTATCATGGTACCGCTGTCACTGGTGCCGGTGTCACTGGTGCCGGTGTCACTGGTATTGGTGTCACTGGTGCTGGTGTCACTGGTGCTGGTGTCACTGGTTCCTGGTATCATGGTACCGGTGTCACTGGTACCGGTGTCACTGGTGCTGGTGTCACTGGTACTGGTGTCACTGGTGCTGGTGTCACTGGTACCGGTGTCACTGGTATTGGTGTCACTGGTTCCTGGTATCATGGTACCGCTGTCACTGGTGCCGGTGTCACTGGTGCCGGTGTCACTGGTATTGGTGTCACTGGTGCTGGTGTCACTGGTGCTGGTGTCACTGGTTCCTGGTATCATGGTACCGCTGTCACTGGTACCGGTGTCACTGGTACTGGTGTCACTGGTGCTGGTGTCACTGGTACTGGTGTCACTGGTGCCGGTGTCACTGGTGCCGGTGTCACTGGTACTGGTGTCACTGGTGCCGGTGTCACTGGTGCCGGTGTCACTGGTACTGGTGTCACTGGTGCCGGTGTCACTGGTGCCGGTGTCACTGGTGCTGGTGTCACTGGTGCTGGTGTCACTGGTGCTGGTGTCACTGGTACCGGTGTCACTGGTATTGGTGTCACTGGTTCCTGGTATCATGGTACCGCTGTCACTGGTGCCGGTGTCACTGGTGCCGGTGTCACTGGTATTGGTGTCACTGGTGCTGGTGTCACTGGTGCTGGTGTCACTGGTTCCTGGTATCATGGTACCGGTGTCACTGGTACCGGTGTCACTGGTGCTGGTGTCACTGGTACTGGTGTCACTGGTGCCGGTGTCACTGGTGCCGGTGTCACTGGTGCTGGTGTCACTGGTACTGGTGTCACTGGTGCCGGTGTCACTGGTACTGGTGTCACTGGTGCTGGTGTCACTGGTTCCTGGTATCATGGTACCGCTGTCACTGGTACCGGTGTCACTGGTGCTGGTGTCACTGGTACTGGTATCATGGTACCGCTGTCACTGGTACTGGTGTCACTGGTGCTGGTGTCACTGGTACCGGTGTCACTGGTATTGGTGTCACTGGTTCCTGGTATCATGGTACCGCTGTCACTGGTACCGCTGTCACTGGTACCGGTGTCACTGGTGCTGGTGTCACTGGTTCCTGGTATCATGGTACCGCTGTCACTGGTACTGGTGTCACTGGTGCTGGTGTCACTGGTACCGGTGTCACTGGTATTGGTGTCACTGGTTCCTGGTATCATGGTACCGCTGTCACTGGTACCGCTGTCACTGGTACCGCTGTCACTGGTACCGGTGTCACTGGTACCGGTGTCACTGGTTCCGCTGTCCCGGTTCAGGCTCTCTCTCCTCCATGCCCGCCGTCCGCACCTTCTCCCTCACTGCCGCCCTCGCCATCGCCTTCGATTTCCTGCTCCAGGTCTCCGCCTTCGTGGCGCTGCTGGCGCTCGACGCCCGGCGCGAGGAGGTGGGGCCGGGACGGGAGGGGGGAGGGGCGGGTTTGGGGGTTCCCGGGGGTGACCCCGTGTCCGTGCTCCCCCCCCCCCCCAGGCCTCGCGCCCCGAGCTCTGCTGCTGCTGCCGCGTGGACAAAGGCCCCGCGGGGCCGGCGCTGAGGCTGCTGCGGCCGCTGCTGCTGCGCCTGGGACCGGGGCTGCTGCACCCCAGAGTGCGGCCAGCGGTGGTGAGGGGGGCGGGGGACAAAGGGGGGCGGGGTCAAGGGGGGGTGGGGTCAAGGGGGGGGATGAGTTCAAGGGGGGGCTGGGGGGGGTCCTTGAAGGGGGGGCAATGGGGGTTTGGGTGTTATGGGGGGGGCAAAGATCCTCGCGGCTTCCTTGGGTGTCTCGGGGGTACCCAGGGGTGCTGGGGGGGCACTGGGGGGTTCAGCGGTGCGGGGGGGTCCCCTGATGGGCGCTGCTGCTGCAGGTGCTGCTCTTCCTCCTGCTCGCCTGCGCCGGGCTCTACCTCATGCTGCAGGTGCCCGTGGGGCTGGACCAGGAGCTCGCCATGCCCAAGGTGGGGACCCGGCCCGTGGGGATGGGGGGGGCTTGTGTGGGGCTGCTGGGGGGACACCGCACCCCCACGTAAGGTCACCGTGAGGATGGGGTGGCCTCGATGGGGCTGTATAGAGCCAGCACAGGGGTGGTGTGGGCACAGCATGGTCCCCGTGGGGCTGGGGCCACGCAGGCGCGGTGAGACCCCACTGAGGAGTGCCAGAGCCACTGGGTGTCGTGGTGGGTGTCCCAGAGGGTGCTGTGCTGGGTGCCATGGTGGGTGTCGTGGTGGTTGTCGTGGTGGGTGTCGTGGTGGGTGCCATGGTGGGTGCTGTCGCAGTGGGTGCTGTACTGGGTGTCATGGTGGGTGCTGTCATGGTGGGTGCTGTTGCAGTGGGTGCTGTACTGGGTGTCATGGTGGGTGCTGTCATGGTGGGTGCTGTTGCAGTGGGTGCTGTGGTGGGTGCTGTGGTGGGTGTCGTGGTGGGTGTCATGGTGGGTGCTGTCATGGTGGGTGCTGTCGCAGTGGGTGCTGTGGTGGGTGTCCCGGTGGGTTCTGGCACCCATCTGACCCTCGGTGGGTGCCCCAGGACTCCTACGTGCTCCAGTACTTCAGTGCCCTCAACCAGTACCTGGCCGTGGGGGTCCCCGTGTTCTTCGTCACCACCGAGGGCTACAACTTCTCCTCCCCAGAGGGCACCAACGGGATCTGCTCCAGCTCCGGCTGCGCCAGCGACTCCCTGACCCACACGGTGGAGATGGCCACGCGCTTCCCCAACGTGTGAGTGCGCTGCGGGCAGGGGGGCGGCGCGGGGCCCCCCCCGCGGCTCCTGAGCACGGCCCCTGCCCAGGTCCTTCCTGGCCATCCCGGCCACCTCCTGGCTCGACGACTTCCTCGACTGGCTCAACCCCACCGGCCGCTGCTGCCGCGTCCACCGCTATGGCAACGCCACCGGCCAGTTCTGCCCCGCCACCAGCGGTGAGGGGAGCCGGGGCCACTGTGGTGGCGGTTGGGTGGGGGTCGTGGTGGGGATTGGGTGTGCATGGGGTGCCCACCATGGTGGCCATTGGACGTACGTTGAGTGTTCACCATGGTGGCTGTTGGGTCTACAATGGGTGCCCACCATGGTGACCATTGTGTGTATATGGCGTGCCCAGTACAGTGGCTGTTGGGTGCACACAAAGTCCACGCCATGGTGGCCATTGGGTGTATGTTGAGTGAACACCATGATGGCCATTGGATGTACGTTGAGTGTTCACCATGGTGGCTGTTGGGTCTACGAGTGCTCACCATGGTGGCCATTGGGTCTACATCGGGTGCTCACCATGGTGGCCATTTGGTCTACGTTGAGTGCCTGCTATGGTGGCCATTGGGTCTACAATGGGTGCTCATCACGGTGACCATTGTGTGTATGTTGCATGCTCAGCACAGTGGCTGTTGGGTGCACACAAAGTCCACACCATGGTGCCCATTTGGGTGTATGTTGAATGCACACCGTGGTGCCCATTGGCTGTATGTCGGATTCCTACCATGATTGCCATTGGCTGTATGTTGGATGCACACCATGGTGCCCATTTGGGTGCATGTTGGATGCACACCATGGTGCCCATTTGGATGTATGTTGGATGCACACCATGGTGCCCATTTGGGTGTATGTTGGATGCACACCATGGTGCCCATTTGGATGTATGTTGGATGCACACCATGGTGCCCATTGGCTGTACGTTGGATGCCTACCATGATGGCCATTGGCTGTATGTTGGATGCCTACCATGATGGCCATTGGCTGTATGTTGGATGAACACCATGGTGCCCATTTGGGTGTATGTTGGATGCACACCATGGTGCCCATTTGGGTGTATGTTGGATGCACACCGTGGTGCCCATTTGGGTGTATGTTGGATGCACACCATGGTGCCCATTGGCTGTACGTTGGATGCCTACCATGATGGCCATTGGGTATATGTTGGATGCCCACCATGGTGCCCATTTGGGTGTATGTTGGATGCACACCATGGTGCCCATTGGCTGTACGTTGGATGCCTACCATGATGGCCATTGGGTGTATGTTGGATGCACACCGTGCTGCCCATTTGGGTGTATGTTGGATGCCCACCATGGTGCCCATTTGGGTGTATGTTGGATGCACACCATGGTGCCCATTTGGGTGTATGTTGGATGCACACCATGGTGCACATTTGGGTGTATGTTGGATGCCCACCATGGTGCCCATTTGGGTGTATGTTGGATGCCCACCATGGTGCCCATTTGGGTGTATGTTGGATGCACACCATGATGGCCATTGGATGTACGTTGAGTGTTCACCATGGTGGCTTTTGGGTCTACATTGGGTGCTCACCATGGTGGCCATTGTGTTAATGGCGTGCCCAGCACAGTGGCTGTTGGGTGCACACAAAGTCCACACCATGATGGCCATTGGATGTATGTTGAGTGTTCACCATGGTGGCCATTGGGTCTACATCGGGTGCTCACCATGGTGGCCATTCGGTCTACATCAGGTGCCTACTATGGTGGCCATTTGGTCTTCAATGGGTTCCCGCCATGGTGCCCACTCGGTCTACATTGGGTGCTCACCATGGTGGCCATTCAGACTACATTGGGTGCCTACTATGGTGGCCATTGGGTCTACAATGGGTGCCCACCGTGTTGGCCATTGTGTGTATGTTGCATGCCCGGCACAGTGGCTGTTGGGTGCACACAAAGTCCACGCCATGGTGGCCATTGGGCACACATTGTGTTCCCACCATAGTGGCTGTTGTGTGCACATACGGTCCACACCTTGGTGCCCAGTGAGTGTATGTTGGGTGTTCACCATGGCGCCCATTAGGTTCATGTGTGCCCACAGTGGTGGCTGTTGGGTGTACGTATGGGCCACACCATGTTGGCCATAGGATGTGTGTTGAATACTCACCATGGTGCCCATTGGGTGTATGTTGGGTGTCCACGATGGTGCCCATTGGATGTATGTTGGCTGCTTATCATGGTGGCCATAGGGTCTATCTTGGGGTGTGCAACATGGTGGCCACTGGTTGTACACTGGGTGGCTGTCGGGTGTATGTCATGATGGCCTTTGGTTGTGCATTGGCTGGCCACAATGGTGGCCATTGGGTGCATGGTCCAAACCATGGTGGCCATTGGGTGTATGTTGTGCGGCCACTGTGATGCCTGTTGGGTAGGTGTTGGGTGCCCACCATGGTGGCCATTGGGTGTATGTTGTGTGTCCTCTGTGATGCCTGTTGGGTAGGTGTTGCGTGCCCACCATGGTGGCCATTGGGTGTATGTTGTGTGGGCACTGTGATGCCTGCTGGGTAGGTGTTGGGTGCCCACCATGGTGGCCATTGGGTGTATGTTGGCTGCCCATCATGGTGGCCATAAGGACCATCTTGGGTGTCCTCCATGGTGGCCATTGGGTGCGTGATGGGTGCTCACCATGGTGGCCATTGAGTGCACACTGGGTGCGTGTTGGCTGCATGTCACGGCGGCCATTGGGTGCGCATCGGGTGCTCACCCTTGTGGCCATTGCGTTTCTGTTGGGTGCACGATGGTGCCCATTGTTCACCCACCGGTGTCTTCTCGGGTGTCCCCCCCCCGGGTCCCCCACAGCACCCATTGTGTGCCCCGGTCCCACAGATGACCCGAGCTGTGTCGGTGGCCGGTGCCTCAACACGACGCGGCGCCCGACCCCGGAGGAGTTCCAGCGCTTCCTGCCCTGGTTCCTGCAGGACCGCCCCACGCTGCAATGCGCCAAGGGGTATGGACACAGTGCGTGTGTTGGGGGGGGGGCCCTATGGGGTGCCCCAGCGCCACTCACCCCATATCCCCTCCCCGCAGCGGCCTGGGTGCCTACGACACCGCGGTGAGCATGGACGCCAACGGCACCATCCTGGGTGAGCGCGGGGCGCGGGGGGCTCGGGCTGGGGGGCGCTGGGTGCGGAGCTGACCCCCCCCCCGCCCCACAGCCACGCGGTTCATGGCCTACCAGCGCCCGCTGCGCACGGCGCAGGAGTACACGGCAGCGCTGCGGGCGGCGCGCGCCCTGGCCGAGGAGCTCACCCGCACCCTGCGCCGCGTGCCCGGCACCCAGCCCGGCTTCCGCGTCTTCCCCTACGCGTGAGCACCCAGCGCGGGGCAGGCCCGGGGGTGGTGGTGAGGGCGCCGCGGTTGATGGGGCCTCAGCATCATGGGGACAAGGATGTGGGGCATGGGGGTGTGGGGACATGGATAAGGGATGGGGGGATATGGGGAAGTGGGGATGTGGGATATGGGGATGTGGGATATGGGGATATGGGGACAGGGATGTGGGGCATGGGGGTGTGGGGACATGGATAAGGGATGTGGGGACATGGGGAAGTGGGATATGGCGATGTGGGATATGGGGATATGGGGACATGGGGATGTGGGGATGTGGGGATATGGGGATATGATATGGGGACATGGGGATGTGGGGATATGGGGACATGGGATATGGGTGCATTGGGATATGGGGATATGGGGACATGGGGCTATGGGATATGGGATATGGGTACATTGGGATATGGGACATGGGGTTATGGGATATGGGACATGGGATATGGGTACATTGGGATATGGGGTTATAGGATATGGGACATGGGATATGGGTACATTGGGATATGGGGTTATGGGATATGGGACATGGGATATGGGTACATTGGGATATGCGGATATGGGGACATGGGGATATGGGGATATGGGACATGGGGCTATGGGATATGGGGATATGGGACATGGGGATATGGGACATGGGATATGGGTACATTGGGATATGGGCATATGGGGACATGGGGCTATGGGATATGAATGTATGGGGATAGGGGGACATGGGATATTAGACATGGGGATATGGAGATATAGGGACATGGGGTACAGGAATATGGGACATGGGGATAGGGTGATATGGGGACATGGGACATGGCATATGGGGATATGGGAATATGGGGCCGTGGGGACAAAGCAATATGGGGATACGGGGACATTGGGATATAGCAATATAGGATATGGGGATATGGGGACATGCGGATACTGGGACATGAGGACATGGGGCTATGGGACATGGGGACAGGGACACGCGGGGCTCCTCCCTGTGCCCGCGAGGGTGCTGGAGAGGGGCTTTGGGATGCAAGGGCTGTAGGGGCAGGGCAAGGGGATGGCTTGAACCTGCCAGAGGGGAGACTGAGATGAGCTCTTAGGCAGAAGCTCTTCCCTGTGAGGGTGCTGAGGCGCTGGCACAGGGTGCCCAGAGAAGCTGTGGCTGCCCCATCCCTGGCAGTGCTCAAGGCCAGGTCGCGGCGCCCTGCCCCATGGAAGGGGGCCCTGCCGGGGCCGGGGCTGCAGCCGGAGCCGTCCCGCAGGGTGACCCACGTGTACTACGAGCAGTACCTGACGGTGGTGGCCGAGGGCCTGGTGACGCTGGGGCTGTGCCTGGTGCCCACCTTCCTCGTGTCCTTCGTGCTGCTGGGCACGGACCTGCGCTCCAGCGCCGCCACGCTCCTCACCATCGCCATGAGCCTGGTGGACACGGCCGGCGCCATGGCCCTCTGGGACATCCCCTACAACGCCGTGGCCCTCATCAACCTGGTGGCGGTGCGGGGGGGCAATGGGTGCCATTGGGTGTCTGGGGGTGCCATGGGGGTCTGTTGGTGCTGTGGGGGTCTGGGGGTGTCATTGGGTGTCTGTGGGTGCCATGGGGGTCTGGGGGTGCCATTGGGTGTCTGGGGGTGCCATTTGGTGTCTCTGGGTGCCATGGGTGTCTGGGGGTGCCATGGGTGTCTGGGGGTGTCTGTGGGTTCCATTGGGTGTCTGGGGGTGCCATGGGTGTCTGGGGGTGCCATTGGGTGTCTGTGGGTGCCATAGATGTCTGTGGGTGTCTGTGGATGCCATTGGGTGTCTGGGGGTGCCATTGGGTGTCTGGGGGTGCCATGGGTGTGTGTGGGTGCCATTGGGTGTCTGGCCGTGCCATGGGTGTCTGGGGGTGTCATTGGGTGTCTGTGGGTGCCATTGGGTGTCTGTAGGTGCCATGGGTGTCTGTGGGTGCCATGGGTGTCTGTGGGTGCTGTTGGGTGTCTGGGGGTGCCATTGGGTGTCCATGGGTGCTATTGAGTGTCTGTTGTGTGTCACAGTAGGTGCCATTGGGTGTCTGTGTGTGCCATGGGTGTCTCTGGGGTGTCTCAGTGGGTACCATTGGGTGTCTGTGGGGTGTCACAGTGGGTGCCATTGGGTGTCTCTGGGATGTCACAGTGGGTGCTATTGGATGTCTGTGGGTGCCATGGGTGTCTCTGGGATGTCTCAGTGGTTGCCATTGGGTGCCTCTGGGTGCCATTGTGTGTCCATGGGTGCCATTGGGTGGCCACGGGTGCCATGGGTGTCTCTGGTGTCCCCGCAGGCCGTGGGTATCTCAGTGGAGTTCGTGTCCCACCTCACCTACGCCTTCGCCCACAGCCCCCAGGCCGGGCGCGTGGCTCGCGCCGCCGATGCCACCGTCACCATGGGCAGCAAGGTGGGACCGGGGCGCGCGGGGACCCCCACGGGACCCCCAGGGGACCCCAAGGGCCCTGGTGACCCCGCTGCCCCCCCGCAGGTTGTGGCCGGGGTGGCCCTGACCAACCTGCCCGGCATCGTGGTGCTGGCCTTCGCCAAGGCCCAGCTCATCCAGGTCTTCTTCTTCCGCCTCAACCTCATCATCACGCTGCTGGGGCTGGCGCACGGGCTGCTCTTCCTGCCCGTGCTGCTCAGCTACATGGGTACCACAGCACCCAGTGACTCCCAGTGACTCCCCTTGACTCCCATTGACTCCTGTTGACTCCCATTGACTCCCACTGACACCCACTGAAACCCATTGACGGCCATTGATGCCCATTGACTCCCACTGTCACCCAATGACGCCCAATGACGCCCATTGACTCCCACTGACACCCATTGAAACCCATTGACACCCATTGACTCCCACTGATGCCCAATGACTCCCATTGACACCCAATGACTCCCATTGACTCCCATTGATGCCCATTGATGCCCATTGACGCCCATTGACTCCCATTGACGCCCATTGACTCCCATTGACACCCATTGATGCCCATTGACGCCCATTGACTCCCACTGATGCCCAATGACTCCCATTGACACCCACTGACTCCCACTGACTCCCACTGACACCCATTGACGCCCATTGATGCCCATTGACTCCCATTGACGCCCATTGATGCCCATTGACTCCCATTGACACCCACTGACGCCCATTGACACCCATTGACTCCCACTGACACCCATTGACGCCCATTGACTCCCACTGACTCCCATTGACACCCATTGATGTCCATTGACTCCCACTGACTCCCATTGACACCCATTGATGCCCATTGACTCCCACTGACTCCCATTGACACCCATTGATGCCCATTGACTCCCACTGACTCCCATTGACACCCATTGACTCCCATTGACACCCGCTGCCTCCTCATTGTCCCCCCGTTTTCCCCACAGGACCCAGCCCGCAGGGGACCCCGCCAGGGGTCACAACGGGGGACGCGGTGGTGCCGGCTGTGGGGCTGACGCCCGGCAGCCCCGGCTCTGGGGAGAAGAGCAGGGAGCAGGAGCAGGAGCAGGAGCAGGAGCAGGACAAGGTCCCCGTCCCCAGGCAGGGCTGAGCCCTCGCCCCCCTTCCCCAAGCTCTATTTAAACTGGTTTCTGAGCCTCAGCACTGGGTGTCACTGGGACGGGTTCCCAAGCGTCACCAGGGGATGTGTGGGGCGCGTGGACACTGCAGGGGCAGCGCTGTGGGGCACCATGAGGCTCGTGTGGGGTAGATGGACACTGGGGGGACAGCGCCATTGAGGCCCATGGGCACTGACGGATGGGGATGTGTGGGGCACATGGACTCTGTGGGGTCAAGGGACCACATGGGGCCCACAAGCACTTATGGGACACAAGGACACTGAAGGAGACACGAGGCCATGTGGGGCACAGGGGCTCTGTGGGGTTAAGGAGCCACATGGGGCCCACAGGCACTTACGGGGCACAACGACACTGAGGGAGACACGAGGCCATGTGGGAGACACAGGCTTTTAGTTAAGAACATGTGGGGTACATGGGGCCACTTGTGGGGCCGAGGGTGTGCAGGGCCCTGATGGACAGGGATGTGTGGGGCAGGGGGGCTCTGTAGGGTTAAGGAGCCACATGGGGCTCACAGGCACTTGTAGGGCACAAGGGCACTGGGGGAGACACGAGGCCATGTGGGGGGAATGGGCTTTTAGTTAAGCACATGTGGGGCACACAGGGCCACTTGTGGGGCCAAGGATGTGCAGAGCCCTGATGGGCGGGGATGTGTGGGGCAGGGGGGCTCTGTAGGGCAGGGGGCGGTGCTCTGTGGGGCAGGGTGGGGGCTCTGTGGGGCAGGGTGGGGGCTCTGTGGGGCAGGGGGAGCTCTGTGGGGCAGGTGTGAGGGCTCTGTGGGGCGGGGGGGCTCAGATGTGTTTGTAGATGGGCGGCGTGGGCAGGGGTGGCTCTGTGGGGCAGGGTAAGGGCTCTGTGGGGCAGGTGGAGGGCTGTGTGGGGCAGGGTGAGGTGGCTCTGTGGGGCAGGGGTGGCTCTGTGGGGCAGGGTAAGGGCTCTGTGGGGCAGGTGGGAGATCTGTGGGGCAGGGGTGGGGGCTCTGTGGGGCAGGGGGGGGGGCTCAGATGTGTTTGTAGATGGGTGGCTCTGTGGGGCAGGGGTGGGAGCTCTGTGGGGCGGGGGTGGGGGGGCTCTGTGGGGCAGGTGGGAGATCTGTGGGGCAGGGGTGGGGGCTCTGTGGGGCAGGGGGGGGGCTCAGATGTGTTTGTAGATGGGTGGCTCTGTGGGGCAGGGTGGGAGCTCTGTGGGGCAGAGGGCAGAGCTCAGATGTGTTTGTAGATGGGTGGCTCTGTGGGGCAGGGTGGGAGCTCTGTGGGGCAGGGTGAGGTGGCTCTGTGGGGCAGGGTGGGGGCTCTGTGGGGCAGGGTGAGGTGGCTCTGTGGGGCAGGGTGGGAGCTCTGTGGGGCAGGGTGAGGTGGCTCTGTGGGGCAGGGTGGGGGCTCTGTGGGGCAGGATGTGTTTGTAGATGGGTGGCTCTGTGGGGCAGGGTGAGGTGGCTCTGTGGGGCAGGGTGGGAGCTCTGTGGGGCAGGTGGAGGGCTGTGTGGGGCAGGGGTGAGGGCTCTGTGGGGCAGGGGTGGGGGATCTGTGGGGCAGGGGCGGGGCTCAGATGTGTTTGTAGACGGGCGGCGCGGGCAGGGCCAGGAGCTCGATGCGCACGGGGCTCCGGTAGAGGGCGCTCAGCAGCGCCTCGGCCCAGCCCTGCAGGAACAGGAGCTGCGGCGCCGGGAGCGCGCGCGCCACCACCGCGCTCACCACGAGCGCGCGCCCGCGCCGGCGCAGCAGGGGCGGGGCCAGGAGCGCGCCCGGGAAGGTCCCGCGCAGGAAGCGGCGCGCGAAGGCGTCCTCGAGAGCGCGCTCGGCGGCGCCCCCCTCCGAGCACAGGTTCCCTGCGCCGCCCCCCGTCAGCGCGCGCCCCATTCCCCACCGTGACCCACACATCCCTATAGCCCAGCCCCACAGCACCCTCGTGACCCACACATCCCATTTCCCACCGTGACCCACACATCCCCACAGCCCAGCCCCACAGCACCCCTGACCCGCACGCCCCATTCCCCACAGTGACCCACACATCCCCATGGCGCCCCATAGCCCACCTCCACAGCACCCTCGTGACCAACACGTCCCCATGGCACCCCACAGCCCAGCCCCACAGCACCCTCCTGACCCACACGTCCACACTGACCCACACGTCCCCATGGCACCCCACAGCCCAGCCCCACAGCACCCTCCTGACCCGCACATCCCCATAGCCCACCTCCACAGCACCCTCGTGACCAACACGTCCCCATGGCACCCCATAGCCCAGCCCCACAGCACCCTCCTGACCCACACGTCCCCATGGCCCTGCCCCACAGCACCCTCATGACCCACACGCCCCATTCCCCACCGTGCCCCCACGTCCCCATGGCGCCCCATGGCCACAGCACCCTCGTGCCCCACACATCCCATTCCCCATTGTGCCCATTGCCCCCCACATATCCCCAGGACACCAAGGAGCCCCACACGTCCCCATCCCCACAATGCCCATGGGTCCTGGCCCCACATTCCTCCGTGCCCCACGTGTCCCCACCATGCCCCTGAGCCCCACACCTGAGTCCCCAAAGTACCCACGTGCCCCGCACGTCCCATTAACCCCCCACCATTCCCACTGCCCCACACATCCCAACGGTGCCCCATGGCCCATCTCCACAGCACCCCCCTGCCCCACACGTCTCCATCCCCACCGTGCCCATTGCCCCACACATCCCCATGGCGCCCCATGGCCCATCTCCACAGCACC
>NW_026638281.1:0-3766 GCF_028554395.1 Pezoporus wallicus
TAGCTGAGGCAAAGTCATAATTGAGTTACACCACCTGCCATTGTCTCTGTGCTGCTTTGTGTCTGTTGAGGGCAAGCATTTGTCACATAACCAAACACTCCTGATTTGAGGAGTTAAATGCCCCCATAACTTTCAACTCAAAGGGGTGCAGTTGCCTGAAACAAGAATTCAGTCATTTATTAAAATAGAAAACAGGAAATATTTAGCAATGAACATCATCAGTATGCAACAATTCGGAATAGAGACTGTGTCTACATGGGCAACTTGACTCAATTTCCAAGGTGACTTTGGCTTCTTAAACTGTACAGAGAGTGATCTACATCATTTACACTGAGTCCAGTTATGAGCTCTGGCTTTTTAGTAGTTTTGTGTGAAAGCAGTCAACATCCAAGCCCTGCTCTAATAAATTTTTTCCATATCTAATTTAGTAACAAGTTGCTTGCATTGTGTTTCTTGCAGATTGTAAGTCTCCTCCAGTCTTTAGGGTCACACTGCTGAATGAAAGTGTTTACAAATAGCACCATTTCAGACCAAATGAACACAGGATACGCATTCTCCAGAGGTGTTATGAAATTTTTTTTTCTGTAAAATGCTTGTTAAAATAATTCCTATATATTTGATATTTCTGCTTTTGAAGTCAGTCAGGAAGATATATCAACAACTCATTATCGAAGCGGGGATTAGATTAGCTCTAAAGTGCCTGTCATCCAGGGAAATTTGTCATTTCATAAGCTCTAAAAATTAAATGAACATCCATGGTGCTTGCTTGATCTGAAGACAAAACTTGAGCACAGCCAGTTAGAGAGATGTCCAGATCACCATACTTCAATTCTTTTGAAATTAAGTTGAATTCTAATTATAATGATTTGAATAGAAATGTGCCCAAATTACTGTTGTTTAAAGTCAAGTAGTTTCAATGAAATTAAAGTATTAAAATTATATTGTTGTGTCTCACCAAAAGATGCAAAGTTTAGGACACTGTTCTTGTTCCCCAAGAATTGAAAAATGAAACAATTTTTCAATTTCTGCAATCTCTGTAATCAGCCTTTATTTCATTTTTCAATTTTTTTAAGCCCTAGGTACAGACTGAAAGCATTCCCTGTTTGGTACAGGAAACTGGTATGGTCCGTAATACATAAGGCTGGTATGTTTGAATTATCTGAGTGCCAGGAAAATTCTAAAGAGGAAATATCAGGATATAATTGTATTGCAGAGTTATGATGGCCTTCTAAATGTGAGTGAAGCAGAAATGGTTCATTCACCAGGAACGGAAATGAACACTTTGACTTCTAAACTCTTGATTTAGTGGTGTTCAAGGCCAGGTTGGACAGAGTCTTGGTGACACGCTTTAGTGTGAGGTGTCCCTGCCCATGGCTTGGGGGTCGGAAAGTGAGGATCTTAATGTCCTTTCCAACCCTAGCTGTTCTATTATTCTATGATTCTATGATTTTGTTGTTAATTATGTGTTACACAAGAAACTGGGCCCTTCTGGAAAGCTGTTGGTCATAAGATGAAGTATTTTGTTAAGCAAGGAATCAAGATCAAGCAGTTTATAACACAAAGGTAAATGTAAAGAAGTAAAGAAGTGGAATGTGCGTTGCTAAGATGAGTAAATGTGTCAATTCTGGTGGTTTAAACCAAACTTCAGTGGTTTAGTTTCACTAAAATGGAGTCCTCACTGCGACATTCTGTTTAATAAACACTCACCCAACAGGGCCACCCACAGCATGCATTCACAGCAATCTTTAAGTACCCTCCTTGAAACTTTTCCGAGCAGCATTTATGGTAATGCTTCACAGTGCAGATTTCCAGAAGGATTTCTGTAGGATGTACTCCCCACATGTATAAAATTAATTTCCAAGTGCTGAAGTGGGATTAGTCACTTGCTCCAAGCTCTGAAGAGTGAAAAATCAGCCTGCAAGTGAATTGCTTCTGTGCAGCTGTGTCTGGCACACAATGTCACCTTCAGACTTGTTTGGGTCTGCAGACTAAATAGCACAGTTCAGTGACAGCAGATGCCCAAAGGGAATTTCCTCAGATAAGAAAAAAAAAACAAACCTGCATTGCAAGGCTTCTGGTCAGTTTGGGGAGTGCTGATCTGGGTTGCTGCTCTTCCTGTTCAAGAGAATTTGTTTTCTGGGTCATTTGCTTTTAGCTGGCCTTTAATTTCCCCCTCCCCTCCAAATGAAAAATGTCATAAAAACTGTACAAAACACACATATGCACACTTACATGCTGTCGTGGTTTAAACCCAGTCAGCCATAAATCATGCAGTCACTCTCTCACTCTCTGCCCCCTTTTCTTCACCCCACCCCACCCCACCCCGCCCTGCTCCTGAAGGGATGGGAAGGAGAATCAAAGGAATGCAACTCCCACGGGTTGAGATAAGAACAGTCCAGTAACTAAGGTATAACACAAATCACTACTGCTACCACCAATAATAATAATGACAAAGGAAATAACAAGGGAAGAGAATACATCACCTCACCACCAGCCGACCGATAACTCACCCCCCCAGGCCCGACCAAGCACTGACCGATACCTCCTCCAACCCTCCAGTCCCAGCCCTTCCGGGTAACTCCCAGTTACCTCCTGGGCATGAAATGCTGTGGTATGGAATACCTCTTTGGTCAGTTTGGGTCAGGTGTCCTGTCTCTGCTTCCTCCTGGCTTCCCCTCCTCCCTGGCAGAGCATGAGGCTCACAAAGTCCTCAGCCAGACTAAACATTAAGTGTTATCAGTTCTGTTCCCAGGCCAAAAGTCAAAAACACAGCGCTGCACCAGCTACTAAGAAGGATTAAAAATGACTGCTACTGCTAAACCCAGGACACATGCTATTAACTTCACTGCTGTATTACCAGTTTTTCAGATTCATATTTTCATCCTTGAGTAGTGAAATCACTTTTATTATTTCAGATCAGGAGTACAAGTTACTAGAAATAAGTTAAGCTAATGGGCCCATGGCTCCATGACTACTAATACCACAAGGCAAATAAAAGGAACAGAAGTATTTACTGCAGCTGGGGAGGGGAAGGCATACACCTGAATTACCCATTATGTGGATCACTAATTCCTTATACAATAGTTTTCCAGACATCGAGAGTCTTTTACTATCACCTTAGCTCAGCTGACACTGCACTGCTCTGCAGTTCCAGCACCCCTCACCTTATTCTCCTTGCAGTTCCCAGTTTCCTGTAAGGAAATTGGATTGCCTATTAATGAAAACATCATTAACGTAGAACTAGCAAAACATGTGAACTAAATACACAGGAGCATGCAATTGCACTGTGTTGCAAGTCGAGCAAGTGGGGAAGAAAACCAGCTTGGCTGAACAGGGAATTCCTCATGGAGCTCAAGAGAAAAAAGAAACCATATGATCTCTGGAAGTAAGGTCAGGCTTCTCAGGAAGAGTACAGAGCTGTGGCTCATTTATGCAGGGAGAAGACACAAAAGACCAAAGCTCAATAGTTGAAACTGCCTAGTGTTGTGTCAGATAACAAGAAGATAGAGTTTCGAGTATGTTACTAGCAAGTCTAAAGAAAACATTCGACTGATACTTGTTGAAGATGGTCATCTGATTAATAGGGATGAAGAAAAAGCATAGGTATTCAATATAATTTTTTCCTCAGTTTTTAATAAGACTGACAGACTTTGGGCTGCCCTGAGTTGGAGGGCAACAAGTATGGGAACAGTGATTTTCCACTTGTGGACACTGAAATTTTGAGAGACCATTTATTTCAGCTACATGTTTACAAGTCTGTGGTGCT
>NW_026638283.1:0-3706 GCF_028554395.1 Pezoporus wallicus
GTGCTACGTCTCAGTCACACAGAAACACAAACACACATGGGATCCCACACACTCACACTGTGGTTCCGCCTTACCCTTCTCCTGCTTCTTATGGTAGCAGGTCTGTAATTTGAGATGCAGCGGAGACCTGGTGGGTTCGCCTACCCGTTCACCTGCTTCCGCTATGGTCATTAGCAGATCCTTCCTGGCTCCCAAAACTTGGGATGCAGCGAAAACCCGAACTCACCCGATCCACCCTCAGGATCGCTAGCGGCTGCTCTACCGGTCGGCGAGTCCCCTGCTTGCAAACCCTACCTGCCTAGGGGAACTACGCTGTGCGCCAGACGTCTCTGCGCGCCTTACCAGCAGCCCCGGGCCACGCGTACACCTTACAGGCCCCCTGAGTTTCAAGCATACCATTTCTCCACAGCCGGAACAGGTTGTTGTCTGTCCTCACAGTGAGCGGATGAGGAGCGGAGCTCCTCCAGGCAAGCAGCCTGGGGAGCCTAGGATGTCCGCCCCTCACCCGATCCTGCAGCTGAACAGAGACCTCCTGGCTGGCTCGCCAAATTGATGCACGGATTGACTCCACAACTCGTTAAAGTTGTAAAGTAGGTATGCTTTTTATTCAGCGCTGAGACGCACGGGGATAATTCCTCAAAGTCATGCGTGCCTGTCGTGGTTTAAACCCAGTCAGGTAATTCGTTCACTCACTTCCCCCCCTTTCTTGCCCTCCCCCTGCTCTCGGAGGGACGGAGAGGAGAATCAAAAGAATGCAACTCCCACGGGTTGAGATAAGAACAGTTTAGTAACTAAGGTATAACACAAATCACTACTGCTACCACCAATGATAATAATGATAAAGGAAATAACAAGGGAAGAGAATACAACACCTCAGCACCAGCTGACCGATAACTCGCCCCCCAAGCCCGACCAAGCTCCGACCGAAACCTCCTCCAACCCTGCAGTCTCCCAGCCCTTCCGGCTAACTCCCAGTTACATCCTGGGCATGACGTGCTGTGGTATGGAATACCTCTTTGGTCAGTTTGGGTCAGGTGTCCTGTCTCTGCTTCCTCCCAGCTTCCCCTCCTCCCTGGCAGAGCATGAGGCTCACAAAGTCCTTGGCCAAACCAAAACATCTCTATCAGCTCTGTTCCCGAGCCGAAAGTCAAAACACTGCACTGCACCAGCTACCAAGGAGGAGAAACATGACTGCTACTGCTGAACCCAGGACAGTGCCTCAGTGTTGTTTCCCTCTACATTTATTCTCTAAAGTTATATATATTCATAAGGTTGCACAACACGCCTATACATATTCATGATCTATCCCCGCTTCATATTATAATGAGCCAGAAGGTCCTCTGCGCCTGCGCAGTGCCCTCTCTGGTCATGGGCAGGGGTCTCAAGATGAAGTAAATGAGTCTTCCTCCTCTGGGTAGGGGTCTTCAAGATGAAGTAAATGAGTCTTCCTCTTCTTGCACTTTGTTGCAGAATGACTCTAAGAGCAGAACCATAGAGTTCTGGAGTACTGTGCAAGCAAGGCAGGGGGTGGCCCCCACAGGTGGCCAGAGACCGGACCTGGGAGGAGAATGTGGAGGAAGCTGTGGGGGCTAACCAATACTGTTATGCCAAGAAGGAGTGGCTGAATACCACTCCTATATATGTGTGAACTGTGTCACAAATAAAGTAGAAGTTGCTTATCACCCATATTGGGTTGGTCTGTCTGCTTCTCCTCGCCGCTTACAAATGGCGCCCGAACAGGGACCCGGACTACAGGGCCCTGGTCGCTGGGGACCCGGATTACAGTGCTCCAACTAGCGGGGACCCGGAATACAGGGCCCCGAATAGCGGGGACCCGGGATACAGGGCCCCGGTCGACGGGGACCCGGAATGGCGAGTGAGCGGCGCCGGCGGCAGCGGCCGGGAAGCGCGGGCAATGCTGCTGCAGTGGCGTGACGGACCCGGGTGCTTGGACTAACCGAAAGGAATCCGCCGCTGGGGCGAACCAGACACTGCTGCGTCGGGAGGCCGATCCGGAGACCGAGGTTACAGGACGACCCAGAAGAAGACGATCCGGAAAAGGTCTGGCCATGAAAATGGACTGAGAGGTAGCCCTGGACTTATTACAGTGCTTCTTATAAAAGGGGGGAACTGAGCCCTGAACTTTTTACAGTGCTTTTTATAAAAGCGGGAAATTGAGCCTGAGACTCTAAAGCAGCTAGCAGGTCTACTGGCTGTAGGGAAGGCTAAGAGATTTTTTTTGCAGATCCTAATACAATATTTGAGGAGAGTGAGTGGCGAAAGTTTGGTGATGAACTACTTGACTCCGTGCTTAATGATTATAAAAAGGCAAAGAAACTCGGTAAACCACGGAGGGAAGTAATTAACTGTATAAAAAGATACAAGGCAGAAAAGAAAACTGCCGCGGTAGCAACGGAGAAACTAGGAACAGACGTCCCCGGTCGGTTGAAACCGGGGGAAGATTACAACTTGTTCCCCCCCCCCCAGCTCGCGGGAGCACAGGGTTTCGCACCCCCCCCCCTTCCTTTTCTCCCCCTCCATCAGAAGGTGCCGCGGAGGAGGTGTAACCCCCTGCTCCCCCACCACCCCAGTTCCGAAAGTAGGGACTTTAAAAAGGACAGAGAAAGTATATTAGAAGGGATACGCATGATAAATGTTGAGGAATCCGAAAGAAAGAGGGCGGTGCCTCGGCGCCGGATCGATTGCGGCGCCACTGTGAAGCACGCAGTAGAAAATAGGGATCATGCGCGAGCGGGAGATTTAAAGGAACCGCGAGCCTTTCCAACCCACTATGCCTTAGAGTGAAAAAAATTTTAACTCAGTCACGGAGGAGCCAGGTCTGCAGATGGCTACATACCGAACGAGATACATCTGATAAGAAAGACACAGCTGCGAGCAACGGAGACCCCGAGTTCGGCGCAGGATCAGCCCCCAAATCCCCTGAATCCGAGCCAGATTTATATCCTCTGCTTCCAGACCCTGACTCTTCGTCTCCCGGGTGGGTCTGCTCAGACTTACTGGCCCTGGAGACGCTCAGTTGTAACAATGGGTAACCAAATATGTGATCATTACTGGGGAATTTTCTGCTATGGGCATCTCTGCATATCCTGTGTTTACTACACAGCAGGGGGCTAAAGAGTGGGAAGCTCTTGATCTCAAAATAGTTAAGGAGGCCTGACAAACAGTGACCACGTATGCGTTAAAATCCTCTTATACTCAAGCTGTATATGTTATGATTTTTTCTTGCAATTGACAGGGGTAGCCCATACTGTTTCTCTGTGATACTCATGTACTAGAAGTTGGTAAATATAAGTATGTCCAGGTTTCTATCAACCCTTGGAGACCTCTGTAGATACTGCTGGCCACTTCTTCCAGCACAGGCTGGCCACCTGTGTCGGAATGAGTGTGCATTTTGGTCAGTATAAAAGCCCAAGCCTCATGCGATGTGGGGGAGGCAGAGCTTCTGCGGGGATGCCTGCTAAGGTTGAGCCTCCCACCTCCCACCTCCCACCTCGCACTGCAATGATGCTTCTCGGAGCTGGTTTGCTGTTAGTCTCCACAGGGTCCTTGTGCCACGTTCTGTACGTGGGACTGTAGTGGGAGTAATGATGGCTTTTGCAGGGTCTGAAAAAAAAAAAAAGGGGGGGGGGGGGGATAGAGAGAGTAGTTATGTTACATTTAACTTTAACCTGTCTACTTCTGAAGA
>NW_026638284.1:0-380 GCF_028554395.1 Pezoporus wallicus
CAGAAGGAGCAGCAAGGAAAGCTAGTGCTCTGCTTCTTCAGCACACAAGCAGCTTTGCAACGGGGTCACCATCATTGCAGTCTCTCCTCGGTTTCATACCTAAAAGTCCATTTGAATCCAAATTCTCAGGTGGTGTCTCTCAGCTGCCCAGCAGCACAGTTAGTACAGCACGAACGTTTGGCCTCTGCTCCCACAGCAGAAGAGCCAGGATTGAAAGCTGGTGCTGGACCTGTTCAGCACACAATCCCCTTTACATTGGTGCCTCCATCGTTGCTTTCACTGCTCACATTCATACAGGAAAAGCATTTGAATGGAATCAGTCCAGAGGCTGCTCTCTGCTGCGCAGCAACACAGTCAGCACAGAATGAAGAGTGGCATCT